>NW_027466274.1:67500-85000 GCF_046127955.1 Nelusetta ayraudi
TGTGGCGCCTGGCTGGGATTGATAACTCCTCCCCCCCCCCACCCCACCCCTCCACCCCTCCCTCCTTCCTTTCTTTCTCTCTTCCAGGCCTCACCATAGCTGAGTGATTTGCAACTTTGTTGTGCCCAGGTCATAAATGCATGATGATGTATGTTTGCATTAATGGGCCTGACGAGGGGAAGCAGCTGAGCTCAGTAGACTTCAGGTCAAACAGGTCTCTGTGTTTCTGCAGCGTTCCTTCACTTTCTACTCTGGTGCGCAGACAAACCCAAACCCGAAGCAAACCCACAGTATGTCAACCCAGAACCTCAACCAAACCACGGTTCACCCTCTTCCTCTTCCTCTTCCTCTTCCTCTTCCTCTTCCTCTTCCTCTTCCTCTTCCTCCGAACCCTGGAAATCTGCCCTTTGTGACATCATAGAGGACGGCGGTTAGCGAGCACTCTCCTCCCCAGCGAGGTGTTGGTTCTTCAGAATGTGCTGAAGGTCAGAAGCAGAGCCGTGGGTTCCAGCGGGAGGCTGTAAACACGGGGCTAAACTGGCTCCTGGGATAATGGGGGTCCTTTGAAAACTGTCGGCCCACTTTTCCTCCTTCCAAGCCAACGTTGAATAACAGCGTTGCAGTGGAGGCTGTGTTTGTGGGACTGGCTGTGACCCCACCTCCCGCCTCAAACTGTCCAGCCATCTGCTCACAGGAAGCACGGAGCCGCCGCCCCCTCCCTGCCCCTCCCTCCCTCCCTCCCTCCTCCGACCACTAAACTGCTGTTTATCTTGTGATGTAGTGGTTTGGGTTTTCTTCTTCCTGGTGCCGCTCAGCAGGTCCTCCTCAGCTCTGGGTGTGTTGACGGCAGTTTGGGGCTGCGTCGAGCCGCGTCAGAAAGTACAGTAATCAGAGCAGATGACTGTTTCCCCTCCGCTGCTCCACATGCGGCTCTGGTCTGAGCGGCAGCGGAGGGTTTGAGACGGGCCGGCTCGGCTCGGGCCCCTTTTCTATTGTTCTCCCAATTGATTTCACATTACAGAGTGCAGTCGTTACAGGAGGTTAAGGTGGGGCTGGGGGGGTTGGATACATTTTTCTTGGGCACGTCGTATTTAGAGTGGCAGTTTTATTCCCAGGGTTCCCACGGTCATGGAAAACCTGCTGTGGAATTATGGAAAACCACTGAAAGTTTTGGAGCAGTCGTGAAATTTGACCGTGAATTTTTTTGCTGTTCTGCCCCAACATTGGCGCCCCCCCCACCCCCCCCACCCCCCCCATAGTCCTGTGTCTCCACAATGCCTGGGCTGCATGGCATGGACAGAATGAAGCTAGCCAGCTAGCCAGCTAGCTTATCATTAAACTGACCAACCAACACAAACACTGTCTGTATTTGTAATGCCTTTACCGTGTTGTGCCATAAGGCAATTGGCAAAGGTTCACATGTATTTATAGATTGTGCTGAGGTCATGGAAATTTCACCAAGGTCACGAAAAAGTTGTTGAAAAGTTTGGAATTTTTTTTTTCAGAGATTTGTGCAGTGGAAAGCAGGGAGTTGAACTCTTGACTTCCTCCTGCTGCTTCTTTTACTGTATACCGTACCTTCACACTCATTGCTCTCTCTCTCTCTCTCTCTCTCTCTCTCTCTCTCTCTCTCTCTCGCCCCCTGCAGGTCTCTAAACTGAACGGGCTGACGCGGGCGGGCTCAGCGCAATCCGGCGGCGGCAAAAAGGCCCGCGACTTCCGACTGCCGTCCAAAACTGTGAAGAAGTACACAGCCACCGTGTCCAAGGGCCACGTCACCTACACCAAAGCCAAACAGAAAGAACTGGGCAGGAAAACCAAACTGGGCAACAGCAACAAACACAACAACAATAACAACAGCAGCAGCAGCAGCAGCAGCAGCAGCAGCGCCGCCACGTCAGCGTCAGCGAACAATCACAATCAGCACAGCCAGCCAGCAGCCAGCAGCAACGGGCTGGCCCACTCAGGAAAAGCAGCAGCGGCGGCAGCAGCAGCAGCAGCAGCAGCAGCAGCCCACCACAGTCATGCAAAAACACGCAAACAGGTGCTACTATCCAACGGGCTGCACAACGGCAGCGGCACGCGTCTCAACGGCCGGCTGAGCAGCCAGCGGCACAACAACCTGCTGAAGGAGGGCGGAGCCAAGCAGCAGCAGCAGCAGCAGCAGCAGCAGCAGCAGAGGCAGCAGGCCGAGTGCCTCGGCCGGGAGGGGCTGCGCAATTCCAAGCGCCGCCTGGAGGTGGTGCTCAACTCGGTGGGGACGACGGGCGCGGTGGAGCAGAAAGCCAAAAGCGAAGCCAAGAAGGCGAAGATCCAGCCGGCGCCGCTGGAGACGCGCAGCAGCAGCAAGAAGGTGGCCAATCAGGAGAAGGCTGCCGCCGCCAGCCCCGCCCCCCCGGCCTCCCTGTCCAACGGCCACCCGGCCGAGAGTCCTCCCCCTCCCGAGCAGACGCTAGCTGCCAGCCCGCTCCCGCTGACTCCTCCCCCTCCCCAGCAGACCCCGCCTACACCAGCAGCCAATGCGGAGCCGGTCAACCAGCGGCCCAAGCGGGCCTCGGCTGGCAAGCTGATGTTGATTCGACAAGCACAGCAGCAGCAGAGCAGGTCACACGGCCGGAGCTCCTCCTCCTCCTCCTCCTCTTCCTCCTCCTCCTCCTCCTCTTCCTCCCTCTCCTCCTCGTCATCCCCGGCGGGGGGCCACGCCCACCCGCAGACCCCCAGCACTACCTCAGACCCCCAACAGACCTCTCTACCCTCCGCCACCAACTCCTCCTCCTCTTCCTCCTCCTCCTCCTCCTCTTCCTCCTGCGCCCCGCCCACCATGGCCAATGGCGGCGGCGGCGGGCAGCCGAAGCCGGCGGCGGCCGACCGCGACAAGGAGTGGGAGCGCGAGAAGGAGACGACGCGGCAGGGCGAGCAGGAGAAGGAGTGGGAGCGGCAGCGGAGCCGGCCGGAGGGCTGGGCCCGGCTGGGCGACGTGCCCGTCTTCCGGCCGGCGCCGCGCGACTTCCAGGACCCGCTGGCCTACCTGGACGCCGTGCGGGAGCAGGCGGAGGCGGCGGGGCTGTGCCGCGTGGTGCCGCCGCCCGACTGGCGGCCCGAGTGCAAGCTGA
Source organism: Nelusetta ayraudi (assembly GCF_046127955.1). Taxonomy (NCBI): domain Eukaryota; kingdom Metazoa; phylum Chordata; class Actinopteri; order Tetraodontiformes; family Monacanthidae; genus Nelusetta; species Nelusetta ayraudi. The sequence goes on from NW_027466274.1 coordinate 70,614, forward strand.
ACGAGGAGATGCGCTTCGTCACGCAGGTGCAGAGGGTCCACATGCTGGGCCGGCGCTGGGGGCCCAACGTCCAGCGCCTGGCCTGCATCCGCAAGCACCTCAAATCTCAGGGCATTACCATGGAGGAGCCACCGGTCATTGGTGAGTGATGGATGGATGGATGGATGGATGGATAGGTAGGTAGGTGGATGGATGGATGGAGGAATGCTTTATTTATCCCAAAGGATAATCAGTTTCTCAGCTGCACAATTATTTGTCAGCAAACCCGCTCATCAAGTAGTGCGTAGAGAGCGAGAGAATAACTGGAATACAGAAGAAAATGGAGAACGTAGTTTGTCACTCAGTAGTTTAGTTTAATACATTCCATCATATGTGCACCTGTACAATGACAGGTACTAAGAAGCAAACGGTGTTGGATTGAAGGAGAGGAGGCTGAAGCTATGAAGCTCTTGCAGTCTCAGACGCTGCCAAAGACAACACAGCAAATGCAGAAGCGTGGTTTTTTATAAATATAATCATTCCATCAAAACAACCAGGAGACAGAGAGTGTACAGTGAGCAGATGGAACACTACGCCACCAAGCCCACATCATACAACTTCTACAAAGACCAGGATGTAGCAACCCCAAGGAAGAAGCTGGAGGCTTCCTCCTGATCCATTGATCAGCTGATCCATTGATCAGTTTCTCTGCCTCCTTGGCCAGCGCCTGGCAGCCAGGAAATAACCTGACCATAGTTTATTTTCATCCTTCTCGTCATTCCTTCAAGTAGTTAAGCTCCAAAATGGTTGAAATCCTTTGTTGGAACATTTGCCCGGCGACCAGGTTCTTTTAATCTGCAGTTGGCAGATGGGTTGTTTTCTAAAAAACCATTTGATTATTATTTTTTTTATCTCAAGCATCCATCTGGTGAGGAGCCCGTCAGCAAAGTGTTTGGAAGTGCACGGTGGTTGGCGGAAGCCTCGTCTCTCACGTTCAAAGCGGACCAATGAGATTTGTTGGGTTTGGCCTCTGCCCTGTATGCCCCGACCTTTGACCTAAAGTTTTAGCAACCAGCGAAGCAGAAACATCTTGACCGCCAAGTAAAGTCCTCACTGCCCTTTGAACATTCTTCTTCTTCTACTGTTGAGATGATGGAGCTGCTGAGAAGCGACGGCAGGTTGCTCGCCAGAGAGGTTGACCTCAGAGAGGTCGCCCTGATGGATGCCTGAGACTTTGAGAGTTCAGACGAGAGATTTTCAAAAATGTCATTTTAGTTTGAATTCGATGAGTTCCACTTGAATGAAAATGTCATTTTCAAACCCAGACTGAGGAGTGAGAACCTCCTCCTTCCTCCCCAACAGTCTGTTAAAGTCTTAACGTTGCCACTCGTCCACGGCCTTCCCTCACTCTCTCTGCTCCTCTGCTCCCCCAGGTGGCTGCGAAGTGGACCTGTCTCGTTTTTTCCAGCTCATCAACGACATGGGCGGCATGCAGCAGGTGATGGACCTGAAGAAGTGGACCAAGCTGGCCGACCTGCTGCGCATCCCCAAGTCGGCGCAGGACCGGCTGGCCAAGCTGCAGGAGGCCTACCTGCAGTACGTCCTCTCCTACGACTCGCTGGGCGCCCAGGAGCGCCTGCGGCTGCTGGAGGACGTCCTGCAGGAGAAGAGGAGCCTGGAGGCGCGGCGGGGCCCCCTGGAGGGCCTGTCGGACTTGTCGGCGCCGAGCGGGCTGGTGCTGCCGCGCTACGAGCCCAAGAACGGGCTGGTGGGCGGGATAGTGGGCGGGGCCACGGGGGGGCACCACCGCACCAACGGAGTGTACCACCGTCTGAAGGAGCTGGAGGCTCAGGTCAAAGCGGGCCGGCGCCGGCTCTTCACTCAGGAAAAAGCGGGCAAGCAGGACAAGCAGCACGGGGACGAGCAGCAGCGGCAGGTGCATCCGCCGCAGGAGGACGGCGGCGTCCTCAGCGACCAGCACAAATGTATTAACAAGGTGAGAGCACCGAGGTGTGAAACTTTCATCCATCCATCCATCCATCCTTCCTTCCTTCCATCCTTCCTTCCTTCCTTCCTTCCATCCTTCCTTCCTTCCATCTATCTATCTATCTATCCTTCCATCCATCCTTTCATCCATCCATCCTTCCTTCCTTCCATCCATCCATTCTTCCATCCATCTATCTATCTATCTATCTATCCTTCCATCCATCCTTTCATCCATCCATCCTTCCATCCATCCTTCCGTCCTTCCATCCTTCCTTCCATCCTTCCATCCTTCCATCCATCTATCTATCTATCTATCCTTCCATCCATCCTTCCGTCCTTCCATCCTTCCTTCCTTCCATCCATCCATCCATTCTTCCATCCATCTATCTATCTATCTATCTATCTATCTATCTATCTATCCTTCCATCCATCCTTTCATCCATCATCCTTCCTTCCATCCTTCCTTCCTTCCTTCCATCCTTCCTTCCTTCCATCCATCCATTCTTCCATCCATCTATCTATCTATCTATCTATCCTTCCATCCATCCTTCCATCCATCCTTCCGTCCTTCCATCCTTCCGTCCTTCCATCCGTCTTTCCTTCCATCCATTTATCCTTCTTTCCTTCCATCCATCCATTGTCAGCTGCTTCTTGCTGAGCCTGAGCTGTCACCCTGAGGTGCTGTGGGTCTGCTGGAGCCTCCTCCAGCAGTCAGAGGGTGAAGGCAGGGTGCCACGCTGGACCAGTTGCTCTCACACACACCTGCAGTCAGTGTAGACGTCCCAGTTCAGCTCACATGCATGTTTTTGTAGTGTGGGGGGAGGCCAGCAGACACAGGGAGACCATGACAACTGCACACCACTGAAAGCCTGCAGGTCCGGGGACTCTGGCAGCCACAGTGCTACCCTGCACTGCTGTAAGGAGGAGCAGAGTCGCTGTGGCTTTCATCAAGCCGTTTGAGCAGGTGAATTACAGCGGTCCTGCCACTAGATGGCAGTGCTGGTAACTCCACTAAGAGGAGAAGCAGAAGAGCAGGAAGTTGATCATCGGGATTTCATGGATGAGAGGGAACATCCGATGTGAAATAGTCCAACAGGAACAGAGGCGTTTAGCGGGGTCTTAGTTATTATAACTGTGCAGTCAAAATGTGGAACTAGGGCGCCATTTTTTCTGATTAGAAAAAAAACATTTTTATTTATTTATTTTTAAATCCTTCCTGGTGAAGACTCTGAAGCGTTCCAGTCTGTCAGCGTCCTGGCTGCGTTTCCCTGCAGATGGAACACATCAGGTGTTTTGATTTGGTGCGGTTGAAAGTCTGTGCCTATCAAAAGAAAACGTGTCGACGCAAAATGGCGTCACGGCGCCGTTTGGAGCGACGTCACGGCGGAGGAAGAGGAGCGGGTCTGGTCCGGGCGGCTGGGGGCGGCTGGGGGCGGCTGGGGGCGGCGGTGCGACGGCGTTAATGTCCGGGCCGTCGGTATGGTGTCACGTGACGCGCTGGCGCCGCAGCGAGGGACCGCGTGCCTCGCTCACTGCGCCGCCAGCTGTGTTGATTCTGTCCAGCTGAAATGTAGGTCAGCTCCCCTCCAGGCTCCTCCTCCTCCTCCTCCCCCCCGCCCCCCACCCTCCCTTCCTGTGTCTGCCAGTCGCAACTGAACGCTGGAATGTTTTCCCAAGTGCTCTGGATTTTATTCACATATCCATGTGGACGGGACAGGAAGTTGTTGTTTGAGAAAGAGGGGAATAACCTGACAAATCACTGCTGTTGTGGTTATTATCCTCCCTCTCTTTCATTCACTGGTAGTGGAGCCGTGTCACAACATTGTTGTGCAGTAACATAATCACCCACTGTTAATACGTCTGAGCACCCTGCATAGAGACTCTTCTCAGACTGAAGCTGTGGGAGATGATTGACACTGGAGGGGTGGAGTCCATCCAATGGCAACAGTGTGGCCGGAGCAGCTGGGTTCTCACAGGCACTGGAAACAAGTGGCTCACTTCCACACACACACTGCGACACTGCAACACTGCAACACCTTTTATGGGCTGTTTGCTCTCCTTCACACAGTACACTTCCATTCATATCACCCTCTGTCTTTCTAACTCAGGGGTGGGGCCAAAATGTTAAACTTGGACAAAGTCTTGATATTCATTGGAAAAACCTTCCTCCAGATGTCACAGTGCAGAACAGCGGTCAGCATTCTGCCATGTGTGGTAGCAGCGGCCCAGTGCTGTGTGGTAGCAGCGGCCCAGTGCTGTGTGGTAGCAGCGGCCCAGTGCTGTGTGGTAGCAGCGGGCCAGTGCTGTGTGGTAGCAGCGGGCCAGTGCTGTGTGGTAACAGCGGTCCGGTCCAGTGCTGTGTGGTAGCAGCGGGCCAGTGCTGTGTGGTAACAGCGGTCCGGTCCAGTGCTGTGTGGTAGCAGCGGGCCAGTGCTGTGTGGTAACAGCGGTCCGGTCCAGTGCTGTGTGGTAGCAGCGGTCCAGTGCTGTGTGGTAGCAGCGGCCCAGTGCTGTGTGGGAGCAGCAGGCCAGTGCTGTGTGGTAGCAGCGGCCCAGTGCTGTGTGGTAGCAGCGGTCCAGTGCTGTGTGGTAGCAGTGGCCCAGTGCTGTGTGGTAGCAGCAGGCCAGTGCTGTGTGGTAGCAGCGGGCCAGCAGCTCTAGCAGTCATGTTGCATCGCCTTGCGGGACAAATATTATTACTCTGTGGGCCTTCTTTGGTCTGCGGGCCAGAGGTTGACGCCTGTGATCTGAATGCAGGTTCATGTGCAGTGTCCATCACAGGCAGTGGTTGGAACAGAGGCTGCATGACAGGAGTGACATCATCTTCAGTGACACCAGGAGGAGTTTTAGATCAGAGCTGCTGCTGCTACTGCTGCTGCTGCTGCTGTTGCAGGATCGTTGCCATTTCGTCTGTCTGAAGGCCGGCCCAGCGATGTCCCCAGTCTGTTTCCTGACCGCTGAGGCCACTGGTGTGACCTTCAATGCCCTCTGTGTTTGCAGGGGAAATCGGTGTCTTTGACAAACTTCTTCAGGATAGCCCGCAACACCATGACCATGTGCTTTAACAAGGAGCCCGGAGCTGCCGAGGTGGAGGTGAGTCAGCGCCAAGCCGACCGGAGCTGCTGACTGTCTGGACCTATGACACGCCTGCACAGGAACCCAGCCGCTCCGCTTCATCGCATTCTATTTGTTCCTTCTTCTTCTTCTTCCTCCCTCCCTCCCTCCACTCCCCCCTCCCTCCGTCCCCTCGCAGCAAGAGTACTGGAGGACCGTGGAGCAGAGGGACAGCCACGTGGCGGTGCATTGTGGGAAGGTGGACACCAGTACGCACGGCAGCGGTTTCCCCACAGGAAAGTCGGAACCCTTTTCAAAGTAAGTGGCCGGCGATCGAGGCGACCGTAGGCTCCGCCCCCATCCAAGCCTGCGGTCGCCACTAAACTGATGTTGGAGGCAGAGAAAGCAGTGGCGAGCGGGGAAGCTGACTGTCCTGTTGCTCCCTCCCTCAGGCATGGATGGAACCTCACTGTACTCCCTAATAACTCTGGATCCATCCTAAGACATCTGGGTGCTGTGCCTGGTGAGCAACCTTCATCCATCCATCCATCCATCCATCCATCCATCCATCCATTCATTCATTCAGCCAGAGGCTGCTTTCCATCTGCAGCTCACTAGAAATAACAACACGGGCACAAATGAAAAATACAGAAGACAAGAATTGGACAACCGACAGCAACAACGTAGCACAAAGAACACCGAGAGGATTCATACAAACTGACGTGGCTGAGATTGACTTTAAAAGTCTTGAATGTGTGACATCACACCTGATGACTGCAGGTTGTATTCCTGTGTGGGACTGCACAGTGACCTCTAGTGGAGGCTGGGGGAGATTCCTGGTGCAGTGCTTGCACAGAGATTCCATGTTGGAAAAATAATAAAACATTGTTTTTTTTGTAAAGTTTCTCAAAGTATTCAACTGTATCTGTTCTCCCCCCCCCCTCCCTCCTCCTCCTCCCCCACCTCAGGGGTGACCATTCCCTGGCTGAACATTGGCATGGTCTTTTCTACCTCATGCTGGTCTCGAGACCAAAACCGCCTTCCATATATTGATTACCTACACACTGGTGCTGATTGCATTTGGTGAGTGCAGCCTGGCCAAAGGCCTCCATCAATATTTCAACGAGGGGAGAAGGTTGAAAAGGAGCCCGAGCGGCCGAGCCGGGCCGAGCCCAGCGGGGAACTGAAGTGTGTGTTTGTTGTGTGTTGTGTGTCAGGTATTCTGTCCCTGCTGAGGAGAAGGCAAAGTTGGACAAGGTGGTCCACACACTGCTGCAGGCCAACGGCACCCCAGGATTGGAAATGCTGGAGAAGAACATCATGGTCGGTGCTTTTCCCCCTCACTCACTTCCTGATTTCAAAATAAGACATTTGCAGCAGCGTCTCTCCATCAGAGCAGCTTCTCACGGCCTCCTCCTCCTCCCCCTCCCACTCCTCCTCCTCCCCCTCCCCCTCCTCCCCCTCCCCCTCCCTCCCCTCCTCTTCCTCCTCCTCCTCCTCCAGATCTCTCCGGAGGTGCTGTGCCGCAAAGGCATCAAGGTTTACCGCACGGTGCAGCGGAGCGGCCAGTTCGTGGTCTGCTACCCCGGTGCCTTCGTCTCCAAAGTGTGCTGCGGCTACAGCGTGTCGGAGACGGTGCACTTCGCCACGCCGCACTGGATGAACCTGGGCTACCAGGCCGCAAAGGTCAGCGAGGTCGCCGGCTCGCAGACCAGCCAAAACTTTTCTCTTATTTCTAAAAGTCCCCCGAAAATAACTGAAAGGATGGGAAATTAAAATGCAAGTGAATGATTCAAATAAAACCAGGAAGGAACAATGGGCAAAAAAACTGCAGCATCAGTTCTATCTGCACAACACTGCCCCCCTGTGGCCAGAGGTCTGAAACACGCAGCCGTCGCAGGCGTGGAGATGAATCAATAAAGTGTGAATATCAGCCTTTAATTCTCTAATTAGTCAGTGTGTCTGAACCTGAAGGTGGCCTTCTAGCTGCGGGCCACTGGGGGGGGGGGGGGGGTCAATGTGGTTGAAGTGATCATGATGGAGCCTTTGGAGCTCGTTCCAGCAGTAATGGAGCAGAGGGGGAAATGCTGCTTGCTGCCACCATGGCCATCATGGTGATGGAGGGACGTGTGGTGAACACCAGTGGCTGCATGAGCAGAGCACACACACACACACACACACACACACACACACACACACTTCCTCTCAGGGTTGCTGTGACATTCATGCCATGTGCTGCCTGCATGCAACTCTGTGGCAGCTTGTGTGTCACGTGACCCTCGCTGCCTTCCTGCCTCTTGCTAAAATGACAATGAAAACCCTCGGAGTCGATGACAGAACGGAAATGTGTGTGTTTTCACCTGGCGGCTGCTGACTGAGTTGTTGCGCCTCCTTGTGTGCAGGACCTGAAGTGTCGGCGTATAGCCAAACCTTTCTCCATGGAGAAGCTGCTGTACCAGATCGCCACCGCCGAGTCCAAGAGGGACAACGGCCTCCTCCTCACCACCATCTCCGCCCTACTCACTGACCTCAGGTAGGGGGCGGCAGAGCGCTCGCTCTCCCCAGTGCTCGGGAAGCAAACGGTAGAGCAGCGTTTCTCCACCGGTGGGTTGCGGGGCTGCTCTGATTGGCTGGCGTCATGTGTGTGTGTCCCGAGACTCCAGCAGTGGAGAAGCACTGCGGTAGATGATGCATCTCAACGTTGATATTGCTGTTATCAAGGTGATGGATTGGCGGTGCTAACCTGCCGCCGCTTCCTGTCCTCAGGAACATAGAGATGCGCCAGCGGCAGGAACTCTACCAGGCGGGCCTGCTGTCCTCGGCCCGCTACGGCACCCACGACGGAGGCCTGGCCGCCGCGGAGGGACGCAAGAAGCCGCGTGGCAAGTGGCTGGCGCTGGAGTCGTCGGAGAGACGCTGCCAGATCTGCCAGCACCTCTGCTACCTGTCCATGGTGAGGCGCTGCAGCCACGGGGCCGGGCCTGCTGGTTGGATGAGGCTCACTTCCTGCTTCTCACATCGTTCACTGACATCTTCTCATTGTTGACTTGATGGGTCGATCATTCAGGAGGCACCTCTGACCAGATGTTGAGTCTCTGACCAGATGTTGAGTCTCTGACCAGATGTTGAGTCTCTGACCCAGGTGCTTGCGTGGCTGTCTTGTGCAGGTGGTCCAGGAGACGGACAACGTGGTCTTCTGCCTGGAGTGTGCGCTGGACTACGTGGAGAAGCAGAAGTCCTGCAGAGGCCTCAAGATGATGTACCGATACGACGAGGTGAGCCCGGCCCTGTGCTGCACTTCCCTCTCTGTCCACACGGGGGAGACATCCCAGCAGGAAGACAGTGGATGAGGGTCGACGTGGAGACGCTGGAACGCTGTGGTCACTTGCATTGTGGGAGATGCAGTTTAAAGCAGTGCTTCTCGAGCGGCGCACTGTCGGGACCCACAGTCCATGTTTTAAAAAGAAGAAGAAAATAAAATGAAAGTGTCCACCAAGCTGCGACCTGAAAGTGGATTTGAGCCACCAGTTGAGCCACGCTGCTTTCAAGCAGCCACAGGCTGTGTTTTATTTCTACACAGCCGGTCTGTCACGGGCCAGTTTGGACCCGCGGGCCCTGGGTTGGACACATCATGCGAATGCGACCAATGACAGGCAGCGCAGGAACTCTAAGATGATGTCATCCTTCGTTCCTCCCCCAACGGGCAAATTTGATTGGATGGCAGCAAAGACGCAGGAGCTGCGACAGAGCAAAGTGTTTCCGTGGCCAATAGCAGCAGAGAGGAAGTGGAAACAATGTGGGGAGGCCGCCGCCCACTGCGCCGAGCCGCCGCCCACTGCGCCGAGCCGTCAAACTCACTCTCTGTGTCTCTGTGTGTTTCTCCGTCCAATCAGGAGCAAATCAACAACCTGGTGAACCAGGTGTGCGGCCGCGCCATGTTGAAGAGCGCCAGCAGCAACGGCGGCGTGGTGGTGAGCCGAGGGGGTGGGGCTGACCCCTGCCACGCCCTGGGCCACGCCCTCAGCCCCGCCAAGGCCTCGCCCGCCAAGCGAGGACCCCGCAAGCGCCCGGCCGCCACGGTGGAGGTGTCGCTGGCCCGCCTCTCCTCCACCCACATCCCCAAGGCCGCCGCCGTGTCCTGAGGGGGGGGGGGACGCCTCCGCAGCTCCGCCCACCCCACCCCCCCAACAGCCCTGCCAAACCTTTTGTTTTATTTTGTTGTTTGGGGAGGGGGGGGGGGTGTCACTCACCTGAATATTTAAAATCTAATGATTTTGAGCTTTTAAAGTCCCCCCCCCAACACCTTCCAAAAGTATAGTCCCCCCCCCCCCACCTCCCCCTAAGTACGACAGGCTTGTTTGTTCAAGAAAAAGAAGGAGGAGCAGGAGGAGGAGGAGGAGGAGGAGGAGGAGGAGAGAAAGATGTCTTTTTTGCACTAGTGTGAAAGAAGAATTTGTTTTAATGATTCTCGATGATTTTGTTTATTTTTGCTTTTCTTTTTTTTTTTGTCAAGAGTGTCCCCCCCCCCCCCCATCAAGCGGTCCCTTCGTGACATCACAAGCATTAAGAGTGGTGAGGGGCAGCCTCGGCCTGGTGCCCTTCACCTCCATCAGCCTCCTGCCATCCTGCCTCCACTCAGCTGGGTTGCATCTGTTACCTTCCTCTTGCATCATCATCATCATCACCCCCCCCCCCACCCCCAGTGCCCAGACTGAACCCGAGGGAGGAAAAAAATCAAAGGCGGCTTTCCTTTCCTTTCTTTTCTCTGCTTTTCTTTTTTTCTTCCTTTTTTTTGGGGATTTTTTTGGATTTTTTTTTTCCCTGCTGGAGTTTCTGTGGAATGAGAACGACGTCAGCGTAGTCGCCCAAAGTTTCTCTCTCGCCTCAGTTCGAGGAAGATCACTGCTTTTGAAAAAAAAAAAAAATTGATTCTATTCTTTTATAGATGCAGGTCCTTGCATATTTTTTTTAAACGGGTGTGGGGGTGTGGGTGGGGGGTGGGGGTGGAGGAGGGGGGGGTGGGGGGTAGCAACTGGAGGTAAAAACTTGAAAGACATTGTTGGCTTTGTTGCTTCAAGTTGTGTTTGATTTGATTTCTGTTGCTTTCTGTTTCTGTTGTTGAAGAAGTCACTCAGTCTTCTGTGAGTTTCCGTGTGCGTCACTGTGGATGTTTCAGTTCACCGCTGGGATGTGAAAGCGGGTGGGGGGGTGGGGGGGGCTGGGGCGGGAGCGGGGGGCGGGTGGGGCGCTCGGCCTCGACTTCCTGCTGGAGTCGAAGGATCCCTCCCTTCTTTGCTAGCAAGTCAAAACACCTAAAGAAGATAAAGTGTGCCTGAAGTTGAGGTCGGAGGTCGGAGGTCGGAGGTCGGCTCCACTGGTGCTGTTGCTTGCAGTCGCTGCATCGCAACGCTCAATCTTAAAAGGAAAAAAAAAAGAAAAAGACAAAAATCTGGGCGGGCGGGCGGGCCAGCTAGCGACTGCTAACGGCGGCTAGCGGCTAGCTCACGCAGCCCCACCCACCCATTCCCCCACCGACTCCCCCTACAGGTCAGAAAGGCTCTGTGAGGCTTTTCTGGTTCTAGATGTGCAATCGTGTTAACATTCCATTCCTCCAGTCCTCTCGTTTCATCTGCACCAGTCAACATTAATTATTATATTATATTATTATTGTTGTTATTATTATTATTATTATTATTATTTTGTGGATTTTTCCTTTTCTGATTGTTTTATCTCGAGTAGAGCCACTAGTCAAAGAGCGTAAAAATGTGAAATCCAACTTTTTATTTCTCTTCTCTTTTATTTCCTTTCTTCAAAAATCGTCCTTTTGGGGTTGTTTTTCTTTTTTTCTTGGCGTTTTGCATTTTTCTTTTCTCAGATATATTACGAGTGATTTTTTTTCTTTCTTCTTTTGAACTTTAGATAGGAAAGAAGTCCAACACAAACAACAAAAAAAAAACATCAACTTTTTTGTACATAATCCTGTAAATTTCTTTAAATACTTGAACCTTTTTTTCTGAGGTAAAGTAAAAGAGTAAGGAAGGAAGGAAGGAAGGAAGGAAGGAATAGAGAGAGAGAGAGAGAGAGGTTCCAGAGGAGGGTGCTGGATGAAGAAAAAGCCTTACATTTCCCTTTCTTCATCAGTGTGAGTTTGATGCTTACAGGGTCGCTCTGGTAAACGTGTGTAAAAAGAAAAAAGAAAGAAAAACAAATTTTAAGTGCTGCTTATATCACTGAGAAAGAAAGATATCGAGTGGCCCACCAACTGCCCCAGCCTAGTTTTCTTCCTTTAGCTTTACTTTTTTAATGAAAAGGGAAAAAAAGATGCTCACAAAAAAAAGAAAAAGAAAAAATGGGTTTTTACATTTTCATTACTGAAAATTCCAGAAGAAATGTCGTAGCTACTCATGTTGCACTGAGCTTGCCAGTGGTGACTGTCAAGGTAAAACTCCTATAATCCAGTTTGTTGGTTGTCGTCCCTCGCAGAAGACTGAACTGTTTAGGACTATTTAATAAAAATGCCAAGTCGGGCGTTTTCAACATTATGAAAAAACAAAATGATGATAATAATAATAAATAAGTGGTTGTCAAGTTTTTATGGCCTTACAATATCTTTTATTCTGACGGGATTTCTTTGGGTTTGTTTTGAAGTTCCTCTCGTGTTTTCTTTCACCTTCCATTTTTCTACAGTGTGAACTACTTGCTGACACGGCGGGGTTTCTGGTGACTTAATTTATTGGTGCCGCGTTCTCGGGCCTTTCCCCCTCCCCTCGGACGGAGAGTCTCATGTTGGTTATATTGACAATTTTTTACTTTTGCAGTTTGTACTTAAGGTTTAATAAAAACTTACCGGCAATTCACTGTCACTTCCTTTCCAAGCGCCTGTCATCTCTTCTTGCGTGACTGTTGGTGTGACTGTTGGTGTGACTGTTGGTGTGCAGCAACCCCAGTGTGTCCAAACTCAGAGGGGTCTTCAAGCTTCTTGCTCTCACCTGTGTTTGTGTCAGGTCGCAGTGAATTTACGCATCGCTCCTTTAAAAGCAACCGCTTTGACGAAACCTCGAAACGCACTCAGCTTTTTTTAATGCAATGCAAATCTTTCAATAAGACAAATATTGTAAATAAGAGAGACGGTGGGTGTTTAGACATCATGTGACTTTCTACCTGAAAATGATGCTAACTAGTGCAGTGTCCAGCTAGCTGAGCACCTGACAGCAACACTTTCACACTCCAGTAAGAAAGAAAAACAACGTCACATCAACCTGCCAGGCCTTTTAACTTGTTGTGATATTTGATCTTCGAGCGTTAACTGCTGGAATAAAGACATATTAACACGGTTACAAAAAATAAAACTGGGACAAAGCTCAGTTATCAAGTTGATGCCAAATGATCCAAAGTGTGCGTGCGACAAAAATCGATTGACGCCAAATGGTGAGGGAGAAACGTTTATTACCAACTTGTCAGAAACTGTAGGAAAAGAAAAGGAAGGAAGGAGGGAGGGAGGGAGGGAAGGATGGAGTACGTCACATGAATACCAAGGTCTTGTCCAAAGAAGAGAAGATGAAGAAGGTCTGGACTGACAGCAGTGAGTAGAGTTGAAGTCTCTTCCAGTGCAGAGGTTCGGTCCTGGCTGCAGGAGAGAAGCTCACCAAGCACTCTGATTGGTTCACGGAATGGCACTTCTCAGTCTGTCTGTGTGTGTGTGTGTGTGTGTGTGTGTGTGAGACCACTGCTCTCTGGTGTTTTTGGTATTGCAGAACTGACAAGATTTTTTTCTCAACCAAAAAAAAGTTTTTATTTTTTTTATTTTTTTTTACTAAAAACCGGAAGGAAGGAGCTCGGGGAGTCCAGCTGCTAAACCCAGTCCTTCACAGAACCATGCATGTGCCCCCTGCAGGCCATTTGACTATGGCTTGGTGCTAATTAAATGAACAGGTAAAGTTCCTGCAGGGTCTTCGCTCAGTCTACAGGGAAAGGTCAGAAAGGTCATGCAGGAACAGGGGTCAGGGTAGGAACGCCGACTTTGTCCAATTCTACAACTTTTAGCAACGTTTGCAGCTCTGAACGGCCCCCAAATTCCCCCCCGACAGCCAGCGTCTCCACACTGGACACGCACACCTCCTCCTCCTCCTGCTCCACAAACTGCTGAGTACCAATTCCAGTCGGTACCTCGTGATGTCACAGAGGGACGTGTCTCCCCACAGCACCCAAAAAGCCAGCTCTTGGCTCCGCCTCCTTCAAACAAGCCTCTGTTTCGGCAGGAGGCAGAACAAAAACTATTTAAAGTGAAATTTAACCCCCCAAAAAAATGACTGCAGTCATGTGATCAATAAATACCTGACTGAGCTAGGTGGTGACCTTTGACCTTTGGAAAGATCGACACACCTAAAAAAACCCACCAAACTTCCTCCTAAACGCTCGGCGGCTGCAATGAACAACACAGAGGATTTTAGTTTAGTTTCCTTCAAGCGATGTCGAACTTTGGGGACTCTTTGATTTCAAATGTTGTTACTCTAAAAAGAATTGAAACCTTTTTTCTTTTTTTTTTTACAGAAATTCAATTGGAATTGAAAAGTCACACCCGTGCTCTTATTTTTTAAGGCAAGATCCTGTGGCAGTGCAAATCTCAGCGCATTTGCTCCATTGTGTTTTTTTTACTCAGTCGGAGGTTTGAGATGCAGGCTGTGTGTGTGTGTGTGTGTGTGTGTGTGTGTGTGTGTGTGTGTGTGTGTGTGTGTGTTCCAGCAGCAGCAGCAGTCCCTCCAACCTCCTCACACCTTCGGCCTGCCCCCCCCACAGTCTTTGCTGCTGCTCCTCTCCACCTCCACCGCCTGCTCCTGCTCCTGCTCCTGCTCCTGCTCCAGGGTGGTCACCACCAGGGGGGGCCGCCTCCTCTTCCCGCTGCTGCCGCCTCCTCCCGGCTCCGCCGTGTCCTCCTCCTCGTCCTCGTCCTCCTCGCCGGCCTCGGTGTCCTGGCTGGCCGAGTCGGTGCAGGTGGACGACAGCGAGGACAGCTTGTGGCGCAGCTCGGCCTGCGTGGGGACCTGGAGGCTGATCTCCGTGGTGAAGGACTCCAAGTCCGGACCTCCTGGGGGGCCGGGAGAACAACAAGCATCCAGGACTTGAGGTAGTTTTCTGTTGTTTCACGGGACTTAAAAACACACACACACACACACACACACACACACACTCTTTGCCTGCATTCAAGTCGTGCTCGGTCTCGTCTTGGCAGCTGTAATATGAATCTTGTGTCATTGGGCTTAAAGGTGCAGTGTGTAAAACTGCGACCTCTAGTGGTCCGGTTTCAAATAGCAGCGCCCGTGCGCTAGATTTTGTTAGCTTTGAATTGAATCGAATTGAATTTGTTTTGG
>NW_027466274.1:92500-105000 GCF_046127955.1 Nelusetta ayraudi
CCGCCTCTCCATGGTAATCAGGGCTCTTTCAGGGTGCCGGCGCCGGCGCCGCTAGCAGCATCAGCAGCATCAGCAGCAGCAGCAGCAGCAGCAGCTGCCTGACAAGTCTCACAAACTGCCTTTTGTTTTAAAAAGCACAGGAAAAAAAAACACAAATACAAAAAGAAATCTAGTTGAGCCGTCCGGTCCGGCGCTGGAGCAGCGTTCAGCCGCAGTCCTTCACACTGGAGGTCACCTGACACACGGCGTGAGGATGGATGCAAAGAGCCGCTGATCAGTGCGACTGTGGGTCTGCAGATCCCAGGTCGCAGTTTGATGGACTCTCAGACCGGAGGGCCCACTTCCAATTCCCAGTTTTCCAAAGTTCCCAAGTTAGTTAAGCTGGGTTGAAATTCATCCCTCTATCCATCCCTCCATCCCTCTATCAATCCATCTATCCATCCATCTATCCATCTATCCGTCCATCCATCTATCCACCCCTCTATCCATCCATCCATCCACCCATCTATCCACCCCTCTATCCACCCCTCTATCCATCCATCCATCCATCCATCCATCCACCCATCTATCCACCCCTCTATCCATCCATCCATCCACCCCTCTATCCACCCCTCTATCCACCCCTCTATCCATCCATCTACCCACCCCTCTATCCACCCATCTATCCATCCCTCTATCCACCCATCCATCCACCCCTCTATCCACCCCTCTATCCATCCATCCATCCACCCATCTATCCACCCCTCTATCCATCCATCCATCCACCCCTCTATCCACCCCTCTATCCACCCCTCTATCCATCCATCTACCCACCCCTCTATCCACCCATCTATCCATCCCTCTATCCACCCATCCATCCACCCCTCTATCCACCCCTCTATCCACCCCTCTATCCATCCATCCATCCACCCATCTATCCACCCCTCTATCCATCCCTCTATCCACCCATCCATCCACCCCTCTATCCACCCCTCTATCCACCCCTCTATCCATCCATCCATCCACCCATCTATCCACCCCTCTATCCACCCCTCTATCCACCCCTCTATCCATCCCTCTATCCATCCATCCATCCACCACCAGGACGGAAACACTGTGAGCAGCTACCACAGCAAAGCTGAGCTACCTCAGACCATGTGACCTCAGAGTCCACCCCTGGAGAAATGCAGTTGTCCATTGGTCCATTGGAAAGGAGTCCATTTCAGCTGAGAGGCAGAGCAACGCAGTCTATTCTGTCGCGCTGAGCAAAGCCTTCGCCATCCTAACAGGCTGTTTCATCGACGTAACCTCGGACGCTCGCTTGGCCCCGCCCTTTTTTGTTCTCCCCGTCACAGTGAATTAGCCCCCGGCTCTCACGTGGCTTTTGTTTGTGTTTGCAAGTCATGTGGAGACGGCGGCGCAAAGTCCAGAAGGCGAGTCTGAAGGCGGAGACAGTCGCTGCTGCTGCTGCTGCTGCTGCTGCTGCTGCCTCCTCCCGCCTCATCTCAAGCCCTGCTCGCTCAGCCGTGGTATTTTTAGATTCTGTCCTGTCCGCCTCGCTGTATCTTTCAAGTGCTCAGGTTTCTACCAAAGGCAGCCCCCACAAACACACACACACACACACACACGCACACGCACACATCAAATTCCTGACAAAATACACCTGACACAACCACCCTGTGTGTGTGTGTGTGTGTGTGTGTGTGTGTGTGTGTGTGTGTGTGTGTGTGTGTGTGTGTGTGTGTGTTGCCACAACCAGGCAGACAATGTGAAGCTGTAAATGCAACACTATGGTGCTGCAAGCTATGACCAGAACACTGGAAAAACATTGCAAAACTTCAATTAGTCACCATGCCGTCAGTCAGTCGGTCAGTCAGTCGGTCAGTACCTGCACCTGCAGGCAGGGGGAGGCGAAGAGCACGAGTTAGTAATGGCACGATGCAGCTTGAAAGAGTAACCAGGCAACAGTGGGCGGGCCCAGTGGGAGGCCTCCATTCACTGTCTGCACTCCAGCAGCACGCAGCTAAATACAGACAATACAAGCACCGCGTGCGTGCGTGCGTGCGTGCTTCTCACACGCTTCCCGATGACCTGCGTCTCCGTCTCACGTGCGAGTGCGTGGTCGGCCTCTTCAGCCCCTCCCACTGACGTCCGCAACCAGGCGCCGGTGACACTGACCGGCTCGGACGGCGGCGCCGACACATTCAGAGCAATCCCACCAGAACAACAAGTTGCCACTTTTGCCGCTTGTCAATTAGCCCCCGCGGAAAAAAAACAAGAGGAATGAAAAGAATGAGAGGATGCGAGCGGACGGGTGGCATCCAGAGCCAGCAGCACATCGGGGGTGTCAGCCGGCCGCCACACACATCACACCAGCGAAAAGGCCGGACGCTGGAGTCAGGAGCACCAATTAGCTGTGAGGGGTGAAGGTCGCATCTGTGCATCCGGGAACATCCGACTGCACTGAATTAATAATACTTGGGGGGGGGGGGGGGGGATGCTTTCATTTATTCATTTGAAAACTGAAAAACCTCATTGAGGCAACGGCAAAACAATTCTACTGGCAAAACGTCTGCGCTGTATCGGAGCCTTTTGTGGCCAACCGGGCGACTGGTGGATCTTTCTTCTGCGGCTCCGACGCCAAGGATGCAATTTGACGGCGAATGCACTGCAGGGCATTTGAATCGTCGCCTCCGTCGGTGTCATCTAACCCAGTCCCGAGCGGGCTTTGGTAAAAACCCAAGAGGTTCCAATCACCAAAAACAGCAGGGAAAAGAAAGAAGAAGAAAAAAAAAACGAGAAGGAATGAAAGTGAGCCGGCAGGAAAATAAACAGAGCTGAGGTGAAGAGACGAGAGTCCTGATTGACGAGGGTGAGTCTCGGTGGGAGGAGAACAAAAGCAGTATTTTCATAAATAGCTGTTGATGAATCGCTTTCCTGTTGCAAACACACGCAGGCTCATTTACAGAATCCCGCAGTTACCGATGAAGATCAGCGCAATCAGCCAAGAAAAAAAAAAAGAACATTTTCAAAGTGTCAGGCTTCTTGCATGGGTGCCCCCCCCCCCCCCCGCGCTGCTACTTCCTGCCCAAGCCTGCCACCAGCAGCCGCGTGCGTCTCTGTGCGTTTGGCTCTGAACGAGTCGGTGGGGTGAAAAACAGCAGCCAGTGGCTGGAAGAGCAGCGGGAGGCCCACACGCAGGGCGGGAACGTCTTTACGCATCGCACTGCCAGCTGACATTTCCCTCAAACCCCCCCCCCCCACTGCTGCCAGCCATGTGGCCTTTGGAAATGCGTGTGTGTGTGTGTCACATATACATAAATATATGTATTCAGACGTACGCGGCATTTATGTGTTTGTGCGCCAGGCGTGCGACGGACGCACACAAGCTGGGACAAACCGGTTTGCACCAGCAGGAGCCAGATGGTCCCGACAGTCGGCCGCCGAGGAGACGAGACGCAGTGAAAAGGAGGCGGCTTCCTTTATTTAGTTCATCTCTTGTTACTATTGAGACAAAAGTAGTTGGTGCAATTTGGAAAGTTTTATTGGGACTGTTTTGGCTGTTCAGGTTCAAGTCAGGCAGCCAGTCAGTCAGTCAGTCAGTCAGTCAGTCAGTAAATCAGCCAGTCAGTCAGTCAGTAAATCAGCCAGTCAGTCAGCCAGCCAGCCAGCCAGCCAGTCAGTCAGTCAGCCAGTCAGCCAGTCAGTCAGTCAGTCAGCCAGTCAGCCAGTCAGTCAGTCAGTCAGTCAGTCAGTCAGTCAGTCAGGCAGCCAGTCAGCCAGTCAGTCAGTCTGTCTGTTGCATGTCTTTGGATTATGAAAGCACTTTGAAAGGCCTGTGGGTGTGATTAAGCCCATGATAAACACAGTTTGATTGACTGATTGACTGACTGATTGACTGACTGACTGATTGACTGACTGATTGACGCCTACACGGCTGCTTACCACGGGACAAATACTCAGGGATTTGTCAAATGATTTTGTGTCAAATGTGTTTTTTCCACAGCGAGCACGGTTTTTAAACCCTGGATTGTAACAAGGGGGAGGAGGAGCATGTTGTTGTCATCACACCACGGTTATTTCCATTACTCCAGGAAGTGCTTTGAGACTCAGGCCCAACTGTTGGTGGTTTTATCTGACGGCACCTGACAACGTCAAGCGGAGGCTTCATCCATCACGGCCAGGACGGAGGTGATCAGGCCAGGTCTCCTTGTGAGAACAAAGCACGCTGAAGACAGGAAGATAGCAAACACACGCATGAAGTCGTCTCTTTGTGTTACTCTTTAAAGCAGTCCTATTGGAGGAACACACCACAAGATAATAATCTGGATTTTTTTTGGGGGGGTCAGATTATGTCAACATGATCCTGGCCAGATTGCACTGTGAAGTACGGATCAGTACCCTGTGGTCTGACCTTGGAGACCTTCTGGAAATATTACGTATTATGTTGAACATTCAGTAGGTGCAAAAAAAAAAAAGATTCTGCTGAGCGGAGGAGAAGCCCGAGGGAACCGACCGGTGATCCAGCTTTCAGTTCTGAGCTGCAAGGTCTCAAACATTTGAGAGTGGAGACTGCAGGTGTCGCTGCAGGAGGCCGTCCTGCACTTAAAAGATCTTCCAAGGCGCCAACAGATTCCTCCGAGGACCCCAACTCCTCCGTCTCCTCCGTCCCGCTGAGACTGATGGCAGCCAGAAACGGGTGGTGGGGGGTGGGGGGGGGGTGATTTATGGGGGGCTAATCGAAATTTTTGCACTCGCACGTCCTGCCTCATTGAGAGGCGGCTGCAGCCCATCCATTCAGCCGGGGATTAGAGGAGCCTAATGAATAATGAAAGACTGTATTTCCCATCCGCTTCGCCCCTGCGCGCCCAGATAAATACGGGAGAGTCCTACGGCCTGCCAGATAAATCAGCGCGTGGCTAATGTACTCTGAGCACCTGTCGACGGGGGGGGGGGGGGATCGAACCCCGGTGCGATTTACTGCCTCCGCCGAGGCTGCGGCCGCCCGCGTGCGGTCCGGATCGGTCACGTCGTTCCAACGGAAACAGATTAAAACGCTGCGCTGCTCCCCGAGAGACAATTAAAAAGAGCTACATCATCAGAAGCTTTGCTGGCTGTTAATGGGTGGGTTGGGAGGAGGAGGAGGAGGAGGAAAAAGTGCAGTCGCCAGGCCTTTTTGTCCCTCTTTTTTTCCTCCAGCGTTGTTAATTGCCTGCCTAAAAGGAGGATTTTACTGGCAGCGATAAGGTGGCTGTCTTGCTTGACCTCTGAGAAGAGCTGTGACGGCTGCAATCAGGCAGCCGGGATGAAGGGATGAATCCCATCCTCACTAACAAGGAGGCAGGAGGCCGGTAAAAATCTCTCCGGGGGGGGGGGGGATCCACAACAACAACAACACCAACAACAAGCAGAGATGAGCAGACGTGTCTCAAAGCAAAAGCACAACAACCCCAAAGTGGTTGTGAGAAACGCACCCGCGGGCTCTCACTTCTGGACTCGCTCTCCTCATTCTGACGGACGGACGTGCTGGGACCATAAGCATTTTTAAATGCCCCTAATCTTTCCTTCAGTTCCATCGAGAGATGCTGCAACGAAAGAAGAGCAAGGGGCTAAGTTTGAAACAACAACCACTGCTAACGAGATTAGCATTAGCATGCTGCAATATCAGCAGTACTAAAAGACCCCCAGAATGGCTATATTATTATTATGGGGTTGTTGCAACAACGTGTATCAGTCGGCCTCCTCACCTCGAGTAGGCAAGTGAGTCCACAGGCTCCGCCTCCCATCCTAAAGCGCTTTCCTTCTCATGGGCTCCAGAAGAACTACAAGAGGCAACGAGGAAGGATGACTGTAAAGGTTCCACCGGGTGAAGGAAACAGAGCAGCGGCACAGAAGATCAAGGAGCTTCACGTCTGAAGCTGGGTCCTGTCAGGTGTGTTTGTGAAGCGCCCGACTTCACCATGCATCAAAAGAAAAATACTGAGAGTTTCAGGCTTCTGGAGCTGTGATGCATTATGTAGGAGACCCCCCCCCCACCCCCTCCCCTCGTCTCGCTGTAGCACAACAACAAATATAGCAAAACACTCTGAGTGGAGACACGTCTGACCCGGCCACAGCCTCCTTTCATGTCTTTGGTTTTTGTATGGAGAGGAAAAGTGGGGGGGGGGCAGACGTGTGAATCCGAGAACAAACCCTGACTCTTCCAGACCTTCCCGCTTCCAATCCACATCGGCATCCACACGAGACTGCAGGCAGTCGCTTTGCACACAAAACACGCGAAAAAAAAAAAAAAAAAAAACCCAGAAAAACCAAGCAGCCCCGCTGTGCTGAAGTGAACATCAAATCACTGCAGACACGGTTTGTTTTTCCAGCCCTGAGGGTGGAAACACGGCGCCAATGCTGTCTGTAATGTTGTGTTCCAAGAACTGAGATTATTCCAGGACGTGAACTCTGGAGCAGCACTTGGGTTAGCGCCTGCTGAGCGTCGCTCAAGTGGGGAAAGAAATCCAGAGTGATAGTTTGGATAATGGGACACGGCAGATGGAAAAGCCCCAGAACGAGGTGCGGGCGGGTGGGTGGGGCCCTGGAAGGTCGTCGGATAAATCGTCTTCGTCTGACGCCTTCGATGCCGGCCAATCAGACTTCGGGTGTTTGTGTCACTGGGGCCGTTCCTCTGACACGAGAAGTCACGGTGGTGCAGTTTGCAGCACGTCCACACTGTCAGCGCTTCAGAGTGGCTGCAGTTGCACCTCGTCCCCTCACTGGTGACCGTGTGTGAGCATTGGGTGCTGACAGGGGGTCAATGTGACCGGGGCCGTTCTGACTGAGAATGCATTGAGAGGTCACACACAGAGCAGTAAAAGCAGTCAGAGTGTTGCTGCTTTGGGGTTTGTGTGGTGCGTGACAGGCGCACACGTATGTTCCCTCTGGGGAATCTTTTATCCGCTCCTCGTGTCGGAGGCAGCGTGCAGAAAGTGGCGGGCGCTCGCCGATTGGATGATGGATGACGGAGACGTTGTGTAAACCAGCAGGAGAAGCTCCAGCAGAACGTCTCTTTTAAGGGGTCAAAAGGTCACGGTGAACACGGGCGGTCGCTGATTCTGTTGCTTTCTGATGACTTGTTGGATTGATATAATAATATTAATTAAAAAAAAAACTTTATTTGTACAGCGCTAAATGACAACCAAAGGCGTCTCAAAGCGCTTTGTACACTCAGAGAGAAGCAACCGGAGCCCCCGGAGCAAGCAAGATGGGACAGTGGCTGGGAAAAACTCCCCTGTGGGAAGCAGACTCCAGAGGGCCATCATCTGCCTAGGAGTATACACACCATATATATATATATATACACTAGCAGACATTTTCATTTTTCCATGAAAAACCCAAAGCAAATGAACATGACTTGATTGACTCCACAGTGGAAGAGCTTTCAATGCTGACGGTATCTTCCTGGTTTGTCCGGTCTATGTGCACGCAGCCTATGAAGCTTCGGGGCTTCACCACGTCATGCTTGGTTCTCTCTGGATCGGCTCTTTTCATTGGACGCACGCCATTTCCAAGCTTTGCCTCCTTATTTCTTATTTTAAAGCAATCTTCTTGCGTGGCTAAACCACAATGGAGATGTTTCCAGTGTCTAGGGTCACCGGTGGTAATAGTGTGTGTGTGTGTGTGTGTGTGTGTGTGTGTGTGTGTGTCTTGATTTAGGTTAAGAGGCAGCCAAGTGGGATAATGGAAGTTTTGTGCGTCTCCACAGATGTAGAAGTTGACCTACTATCGTCCTCCAGTGGCCGAGTTAGCCGGAGGACGACTGAGATGTGTGTTACTGTGTGTGTTACTGTGTGTGTGTTACTCTGTGTGTTTTGGGGGGAATTCTGCGCCTCAGAGTCTTTGTCACTTCACTTCATGCAGTTTGTAAGTTCCTCTCTGTGTTAAGAGTTCCTGCTGCATTCAAGACGCTCTGTTGCAGGAGGAGCAACACATGCAAAGACTGCTGAACGTTTCCCACCTCCGTGGAGTGGAGCGGAGCGGCTGAGACGGCGTCTGACTGGGCTGCACATTACGTTGACGTGGGTGGTACCGCCTCAGCACTCCAGCACCGGCCAGAACATTGCGTTCATCATCCTCATCATCATTTAACTTCAACTCTGCCTCGCTCTCAATGCTCATTAGAGGAGGACAAAACGCTGCTAATGTTCTTCCTACCTCAGTTGGGGTATGTCAGCTAAGGAGAATTCAGGTCAAAAAGGATCCAAGCAGGCAGCTGCAGTGATTCCAGTGCCAGAGTTAAGATTAAAAGTGTTCCTCACCAGCAGAACCCTTTCATGGGATTAGACTAATCTTTCCTCAACTGCCTCCTGCAGGGACGGCGCACCTCGCCCCACATCTGCCTGATCCGCACGCTTCGCAGGCTTTGCGTCCCTCAAAGCGTCCCCATTGATCACTTCAGACGGATCCTCGCTCACGGGGGGGGCGGGGCAGGAAAATGGCCCCTCCAATGGCGAAAGCGTGCACCGAACCTGCAGCGTGACCATCAGGTCAGTACTCTTGCAAGTGCGACTTGAGTCCAGCGAGTCCAGGCCAGCGAGTCCAGGCCAGCGAGTCCAGGCCAGATCGGATCTGATCAAAGGCTCCTTCCTGCTGGACTTTAAAAACGCGGTTTAAGCAGGAAGCTCCTCCCACTGTCGTAATGAGCCGACCCTCCCATTTTGTGTCGCTCGACAAACCGAGGGGCTTGACAGCAGGGGGGCAACATGCAAATCACAGGAGTGCAAACGCCTACTGCACAGCACCTCTCTGCTTCTAACGCCAGCACCTGGAAACTTCTATTTCAGTTTATGAGCCAGTCAGAGACGACGACCTCAAGAGGGCAGCGGCGGCCGAGGGGATGGAAGCAACTGAAGAACATTGAGTCTGTGGTGAAGTGAATTCACAGAGGGGCCGACTGATTCGATTCATTCACTTGAGCAGCGTGAATTGTGAGAAGCATGGGCTCAACTCAGGGAGATGGGAGGTGATGGGAGAGGAGCCTAGCGTGGCAGAGACAAGACTGGGGAGCAACACACACACACACACACACACACACACACACACAGCTCCGCGTGGACGTGCTGCTCTGCGCTGTCTCAGTCATGATCTCAGCTTCCAAAATTCATTTTGTCCTCTTGTGCCTCTTTCCTCAGAAAGCATTTGGAGTTGCATCATCTGGACACCACAGCCCACCAGAGTCACCGCTGACCATCTCCATCCCTCTGTGGCCACAGTGGAGCTTCTTCTGACGGCTACTTCCTGCGTGACAACCACCCGAGAGACTCTTCTCCCCCTCGTTCCTCCCCGTCAAGCTGCTTTTCTCAGACACGTCAAAAAGCTCCACAGTGCCGGATCTCCAGTCTGCCAGATCACCTCCTCGCCGTGCTGGACCAGCAGGAGGGAGGCCGGCGGCGGCGGCGGTGTGGAAATCGACATGTGTGTCATGCTGCCGCGTCCATATGGAGCAAAGAATCTCAGGGGATTCTGTCGTTTTCCGCTACCAAAGGATTCATGCAGCAGCTCTGCTGTAAAAACATTTACACGGAGCCATATTCCAGAATATTCCCATTTACACGGATACGCTGGGAACGACTGAGAAGGATGCAGTACCTATGCCAGGCCTGGTGTGGCGCCGCAAGTTTACTCCCTAAAGGTGGCGGAAGAAGAAGAACACCTGAAGCACGCCGTGTTTAAAGAAGCAGGAGCTAGCTAACCACATTAGCAGCACGCTAACAACATTAGCAGCACGCTAACAACATGAGCAGCACGCTAACAACATGAGCAGCACAGAGAAGAGAAGGAGAGATGGCTGGTGAACAGACGGTGGATAAAGCACAGAGTTGAACTGCTGCTTCCAGTCAACACAAAGCCTTGAAAGCTCCATGTTGAGGTTGACTGGGAGTCAAAGTTTGCTCACTTTTTTCTCATTTAGGTTTCCTGCCTCAATGTGCCAGTCCGTGTGTTACTGCTCACTATAGTTTGGGGTAACAAGTCCGCTGCCCGACGCTGCTGTTGTTGTTGTTGTTGTGAGTGGTCGTCTGCACCTCACGGCCGCTCAGGTTGCAGGGCGGGGGAGGGGGAGGGGTTCAGAGCTGTGACCTCAGCGGGTTTGGGCAAGGCGGCGTTTTCAAACTGACCCCCCCCCCGAGGAGCGCTTTTGAGAAAAAGTGCAGTTTCAGTGAAAACGCCGGCTGGGTGTCAACACTGGCAGCACAACACCGTGGCTCGTCTTTCCTCCATCTGTGCGAAACACGCTTCATTCACCTGGCACACAAGGTTAAGGGTGGGTGGGGTGTGAGTGTGTGTGTGTGGGGGGGGTGGAGGGTGCAACCTGTCGCACTCCCCTCCTCTTATCATCCCCATCGCTCGCCTCTTGCATGTTAAAACGCCGTTCCGCTGTTCCACACCGAAAACCCAGGAGGTTACAGAGAGACGGGCGGGGGAGGGGGGGGGGGGGCAGTGGAGTCACGTGGGAAGTCAGGGAGAGGGCAGAGAGGAAGGACATGTGCGCCTTGACCCCGGTACAAATGAGAGGAGGTGGAGGAGGTGGAGGAGGCGGAGGAGGTGGAGGAGGCGGAGGTGTCTCTGCCTGACCTGAGCTGTTTAGCCTTATGTAAGTGGCAGACTGGAGGACAGAGCCTTGGAAAGGATGCAGGAGCAGCAAGACATCCTGTCGCTTTCACCTGGCCCACGCAAGCACTCGTCCTCCAGGGTGCACGCAGCTCCGAAAAGAACGAAAAAGAAGAGAAGAGAAGAGAAAAAAAGCCCAAAACGACGGCATTCTGTACAGGACGTTCCACCGTCTGCAGGCAGGAAACTCGTCCCCTCCGTCTGTAAACACCCGTCGCTGGAGCGTGAAGCTAATTAGAGCCGCTTCTCTGACCACACGGTGACTTCTCTCCCTCCGTCCTGTCTTCCTCCCTCCCTCCAGAGGAGTGGGTGGAGCGAGGGAGGAGGAGGAGGAGGAGGAGGAGGACAAAAAACCGGAGCGATAACCCACCTGCTGAGGGATGGAGGACGAACCATCTGTGAGCTCGAGTCGACCACACACACACACACAGACACACAGACACACAGACACACACACACACACACAGACACACACACACACACACAGATCTTATCATGGCCGGTGCTTCTCTTTGACGAAGGTATTTTGTGTCGATGGAGAGATCCCTGGAGAGGATGAAAGCTGCTCTGTATTCATGTATGCATGCAATGCTGAGTGCCAGCGTTTGCAGGCCTGCTTTCTTTCTCCTTTACAGTTGGCATGGTTGGGAACAATCTGTCATCTGTCCCCATGCAGCGTGGAGCCTCGACCGCCACAATGATAGTAATGGATGCTGCTGGGCCTCCTTCTTTCCTTCTTTCCTTCTTTCCTTCTTTCTTTTTACGTGCATTTCTTTTGGAATAAAGAAAGAAAGGCGAGTGGTAAATTGTAAGAGGATCGATTCAGCCTTGGGTTGGGAAGGTTCCACTCAGGTTGCTCATTCTTCAACAAAGTCCTGCCTGGGCCGACAGCTGTTTGCTGGCACCTTCTGACAGCGTTGCCTTCTGATTGACATTAGCAGCAAACCTTTGGGGGAGCCGCAAATGTGCATCCGATAGCGACAAGGCTGCAACTGAGCATTGAGGAGTGAATCACTGCAGCACAGGCGGGTCCATGGCGGGTCCAGGCGGGTGCAACCCGGCCTGCGCCACTCAGAACTCTTGCATTCACACACACGCAGTTCTGAAAGACAGCGACGTTTAAAAGTTCTGCCGGACAAAAGAACTCCAGAAAACAGCGCAGCCCTCGGCCCACACTTCAATGGACCTCCCAGATGTTTGGCAGGGGGTGGGAACACAGGGCTCAGACTGAGGCAATGTTAAAAAGAGCAAATGCCTTGAGAGCTAATGGTGCATAATACGGGACTTTAAAAATAGCTTTTCTCTCCTTGCTGTTGCTAATATGACAGCACGTCTGCTAAACCATGGCGCTGCTTTACAAGCATTAAGAACGTAATGCAGAGTGGAGTCGCGGCTAAAGACCAGACCTGAGGACCTTGTTCTGCTGCTGCTGCTGCTGCTGCTGCTGATGTTATAAATGTTTTAAAAGCCGTCTGGAAACAGCCTGCAGGTGTCATGTGACACGCAGAGATTCATCTGGAGCAGCCGTCTGTTCCGGGTTCGACCTCTGGAGCAGCAGCAGACGCTGACCCTGCCTCCGTCTCCTCTGTTCAGGCTCCGACCACTCTTTCATCCTCCACCTGTTATCTCCGCCCCTCCCTCCCCTGCTCATCCTTCCTATCATCTTCTCATTTGCTTCTCATCGTCTTCCCTCCCTCCTCCCTCCAGCTCCTCCCTCCACCTCCTCCCTCTCTCCTCCCCCCAGCTCCTCCCTCCAGCTCCTCCCTCCCTCCTCCCTCCAGCTCCTTCCTCCCTCCTCCCTCCCTCCTCCCTCCACCTCCTCCTCCAGCTCCTCCCTCCAGCTCCTCCCTCCAGCTCCTCCCTCCACC
>NW_027466274.1:115000-172500 GCF_046127955.1 Nelusetta ayraudi
AGTTTTCAGAAGAAACAGCGACATCAAGTGGTCGCACTTTAGACTGCGGCGCTCGTTGACTTCAGTCCCCCGAGGGACCACCGCGTACCTTCCCTCCCACCAGTGTGCCAGTGAGCTACGGTGGCCTGCAAGCACAAACCTGGATACTCGTCCACCCTCAACGGGAAACACGCTGTCAGGCCGGCTGGATTGTCCACACTGGGCTTCCTTAGAAATATGGCACATGGTACCAGATGGCAGCTAACTGGGAGCCTTTGCTCTGTGTGCATTCTTCTATCCAAGAACTGCTCTCAGTGTTGGAAAGCCATACAACTCTGATTGTACTGTATGGACTTTCAGTGATGTATCTATGGGCTGTATGTTCAGCTTTTATCAACACCAAGATCACAAATGAAGGCAAATTCTCCACACCGGACTTCTTTATCATTTGAATTATTATTGGCTGCATATAATATCTTCAGATATGCATCTGTAATCATCACTCCTCTTTGTTCCCGTGGTTTCTGTGGCCCACAACGCAACATTTGAGACCTTTGCTTTGCCATGAGAACTCGTCTATGATTGTGAGAACCCGTCAGTTTTCTCTACTTGGAGAGCAGCTGTGGGCTCTGCCGTGATTCCCGCTGCACGACAACATGCAGCCATTCCTTTTCTCCCTCTGTGGAATGACTGGGAGAGACTCGTGCTGTCGCTGTCGCAGCGTAGCTCACAAAACAAACAACAAAGTCTCGAGTGTTTGGGAGAGCTAGCTCTGAGTTAGCATGCTACGTCCCCCTCCGTTCCCGCTCTGTGCACGTTCCTTCATGCACTCTTCCATCCGACCTCCATCATTTCCTCCTCTGGCCTTCCTCCGTATTCACATCATCTTCCTCGCGGACGCAACCTCGAAACTTTTCCTGGCAGAGTCTCTCAAAGCGTCCTTGCTGCAGTCAGATGAAAGCTAACGCACACAAAAGGTGGAAAGTTGTTGCCAGGCAACTCTGCACCTCGGGCCGTTTCCCTTCATTCTCCTCCTTTTTTAAATATATAAATATATATATATACATATTTCATCCTCTGACTCCCCTGTTGGAGCTCACTGCTTCGATGGGAGCTCAGTCCAGAGTGTAAATCATTTTCTTCCACAGTCGAGTTGAACCGGGGGACTGGATTCAGGAAGAGTTGGATGAAATAGGTAAAAAGAAAAAAAAAAAAGAAAAAAAGTAGTTGGTTGAAATTTCACTTTGTAAATGTTAACACAAAGATGCACAGACTGGGAATAAAGTTCTGCAGTGACACAATATTGAAGAGGTTCCATATAGGAAGTCATTCTGCTGCTGCTGCTGCTGCTGCTGCTGCTGCGGAGAAGCCAAACCACGGGTGTAATTAGCCCTCTGTTTGCAGCCTCCTGCTAAAACTCATGCATTGTTGGCCCTTCCACAAGTTTAGCTCTGACAGATGCACGTGCACACACGCGCACACACACACACACACACACACACACACACACACACACACACACACACACGCACACGCACACATTCACTTTCCAAAGTTTGTCTTTAAGTACAAAGGCCAGAAAAAGAAATTATTTGTGTGATTTGTGTAACATAAGAAATGTTTTTGTGAATCCCGTGAGAAATGAAAAGAAGCTCAAACATGGAACCCCAGCGCTGTGTGGCATCATCACACTCGCAGCAAAGACAGAATTGGAAACCAAAAAAATTAAAAACAAAGTTTCTCTGGCTGCACTCTGTGGAAACGAGCCCACCCCCCTCTGTGTTCCACACCCAGGAGATAAAAGAGGGGATTAATTACTCCACACGTTCAATCTGATGCTACTCTTTTGTCTCGACACAAACATGGTTCCGGCCTGCGGGTGCTTCCGGAGATCCAGGAGGCCGCTTGGCCCTCGGCGGTCCGAGTCACGTCATCCCCTCCTGAATCACTCGCACTCGCCTTGCTTTTCTTCTCTGCTCTTGGTGATTCAGAGGGAAGAATTAGGACAGGAATACTGATACAGAAGCCGGCTGACTTATTAACCATCCTATTGGACGCAACGTGCAGCCGAGCCGGGCCAACAGATGACAGAGGACGCCGGCAGGAAGAGAGACGATTGTGGGACGACGGCGGCGGCGTGAATACAGAGCAGCAGCAGCAGCAGCAGCAGCAGCAGCAGCAGCAGCAATCAGATCAGATCCCCGCTGATGACTTCGCCGCCGCCGCTGCTTTCATTATTTTCCTGCCATTATTTCATTATTTGTGCAGTTTTCCAAGTGGCATTGAGGACGAGATAACGACTCGCTCCGACGTCTCCTCCGGGTTCCACACGCACGCAAGCAACATTTCTCCTGTGTTTTTCCCATTTTTTCCAGGGAGCGTGTCTGGAGCTGGACCACACACACACGCAGAGTTGTAGGATAAATTTAGAACCTCCGTACGAGAGTCAGGGCTGTGTAACAGCACATTAAACCACAGCAGCGGCAGCAGCAGCAGCGGCAGCAGCAGCAGCAGCGGCAGCAGCAGCAGCGGCAGCAGCAGCTGAGTTCACTTTGATACAGAAGATAAGTTTCTGTGCAATCCATTAAGTCCACAGCGAGATCCAGAGGCAGCCCAGATGTTCTGCGCAGTAAGGAACAAAAATAGTAAAGTGTGAAGTGCACAGCAGAGTAGAAGAAGAAGGAGGAGGAGAGGAAGGAGGGGGAGGAGGAGGAGGAGGCCCTGCAGAGAGAAAACACCACAGCCTGCTCCTCTGTCCTGCTAATGTTGACTGTATCCCAGGTTTCCAGCAACCTTCAACAGTTAACCATCCAACACACTTAGCCCTCTGTTTCCAGCCTCCTCACTGCTTCCCAGACTGGAAAAAGACATTTCTCCGCCTCTTTGTTCATTCCTAATCCTGGAACGTGATCGTGGCGACTGTCTCACTGGCGCCACCTACCTGAAAACCTGAGTCTAAAATAACAGCCGGCGAGAGGAACCCCGGGGTTGGCTCGTTGATTACTAACAGATAAATGTCGCCACCTAGTGGTGGCGATCTGCAATGTGGAGGAACGTGGCCTTATTATTATTTATCCCTATTGGTCCTGTATTTGCTCCGCCAGGAGGTTTGTTTGGTGTAATTGGAATAATAAACAACACCTGCCGATGATGTCACAGTGAACAAGAGACTGCGGTGAGCCTCGGAGGCCTGGGAGGCCTTCAGTCACTGACACCCTGGTGGTGGCAGTCAAGCACAGCAGGTTCCCTTCTTCTCCTGACACCGTGTCACCCTCAACAC
The DNA here is from genome assembly GCF_046127955.1 of Nelusetta ayraudi. Taxonomy (NCBI): domain Eukaryota; kingdom Metazoa; phylum Chordata; class Actinopteri; order Tetraodontiformes; family Monacanthidae; genus Nelusetta; species Nelusetta ayraudi. The sequence continues at coordinate 118,260 of NW_027466274.1, forward strand.
TCCAGCGTTTCAATGCTTTAAAGACCTCGGTCAGTCAGTCAGTCAGCCAGCCGGTCCTTGACTCGCACTTCCAGATGGGGGCAGTGTTGCACAGTAGAACCGCTTCCTCTCATCACATGCTCACAGTGGTTGTACACAAACTTTTAACACAGTGTTCTTTAGAGTTCCCACATTCTGCTCATTGTCAGGTCTTAATCTTAAGCAGCCATTCATTGCAAAATAACCCCAGCACATTTAGCACTCTGTTTACAGCCTCCTGCCAACAGGCAGGGTGGGCGTCGGCTTCTTGCTCAAACCGAAACGGTTTCTTTTTTTTTTTTTTGGACCTTCCACAAGTTTGGGATGGGACAAAAAGCGAGGCGGTTTGAGAGGGGCGGAGCCAACGGCTGGCCCGGAGCGCTGCCGCTGACCTGCCAGAGGTGTAGGCGACCTTTTGTGACATCACGCGCAGCAGGCTGTGGCACGTTTCCCTTGAAAACAGAAGCAAGAAAAGGAAGTACAGGGTGGACCAGCAGTTCTGTGCTCCTCATGATGATTTCAGACCTGGTGGTCCCTTCTTGATCACCCCCCCCCCCAGCACCAAAACAAAGAACAGCGTTTGTTCTCACACACGCAGGCTAAAAATAGAGCTCCTCACAAATTCCCTTTTTACCGAATGAAACATTTACGGCCGGCATGTCGGTTTAGTCATGAATAAGGGATGAAACAAGGACACGGCTGCTAAATAAAGCCCCCCCGCCCCCACGCCCCCGGTCCACGGAACATGTGAAGGGAATTTTACTACTTGTCTGTTTGAGTGGCCTAGAAACATCCTCCTGACTCAGTGCAGTGAAGCTCTACTCCACATCTGTCGGAGGGGGGCGGAGCTCGCTGCTCATCCTGGGAGGAATGTGGGCCACGCAACTCAGAGGCAATGACTCACAGCTTATTTCTTTAGGTTTTTTGTTGAAAATAAATGAATAAATAAACAAAGCGTGTCCGCAGTGAGAGCCTTGGTGCCACCCGTGAGGACCGAGGGTCGAGTCAGCGGAGACACCGGGGCAGGAGGAGGTGAAGTTCACCTCCTCCTGGACTGTGCTTCCCTTTCTGCTCCACATCCAGAAATCCTCTCGAGTGTTTTCCAATTCCCATTCGTATGAACTTCTGGTCAGTTTTGCAAGTCAAAACACTTCGAGAACGACGGTGACAAAATGTCTGAATTCTCATCTCCGTGTTTTACACAGCTTGCATGAATTGAATAGAATGCAACGTGAGTCAGTTGTAATCATTTCCCAGGCTCTACTGCATCAGAAGTGAAAATTGTTACAACACAGAGGTGACGTTAGCAAACGCAAACAGGTCAGAGCTTCTGATTTTCCCGCTGCTACGTGATTTTCATTTCAATTGTTGTTTGGATTTTCACTTCTAATTGGAAAAACCCGACCTGCACCGGCTCTGACGAGCTCCGACGCTCCAGTCCTCCTCGGTTGGGATGCTAATTTAGGCAAAAGGCAGCGACTGGACGGTGAAACGCAAGGAAGCCGAGCAGATCCTGTGGGCCGGGTGGTGTCAACACCACTCCCCAGTCTCCGCCCTAACCTCCCCTCACATTGTGTGTCAGGGTCTAAACTGGGAGAGATGACCTCATGCTGACTTTACTGCTGATATTTTTAGCACGACGGTAAAGCGGCAGCAGTTTTTTGTTTTTTTTCCCCATGTTTGGAAGCTTTGTGACTGACGGATTTACCAGGGAGGCTTCCCGTCTTTGTGCCCGACGTTCCCATGAATAGACACTGGAAAGCATCCTGGCTGCGATTCATTCCAGTTTCTGCCCTCTGTTTATCCATGGGTTTGTTTGGGGGTTTTTTGTTGACATTTCCTGGCCTGGTTCTGTGATTTCTGACCTGAATCACTGGCTCTCACTCTCTATGAGGCCCACTTGGAGAATGAAAGAGGTTGACTGCAGGTCAGAGACTAATCACCATCGCTACACCTGCTTCAGATGTTTTTGTACTGGATTAGCAATGACGGTTGCTAACTGTGATGAAGCAAGACAAAGATATTCTGGAGGACCGTTCAATCACTTTGAAATGACTCATTTGGGTCTTTAAAGGTTCCACGTTGTCCCGTTGTAGCCGTGTGTTTGCAGCCTTCCTCCAGAACCGCTGCCGAATCCCATGCTTTGCTAACCAACCACTGGCCGGGTGTGTGCGGTCCCCAACACGAGAGAGGTACGAGCTCCCCATGTGATGTCACAAAGGGCTGATTTTTCAGAACGACGTGGGCAGGGCGAAGTGAACACAGCCAGGGAAAGAAAAGAAAACGGCCTCCGATCACTCGGCTGGAAATCAAATCAGACAAACCTTTGATCCGTGCTTATTTAGCCTCAGCGTGTCGTTCTTTTCAAAACTGACTTGACTGCAAAGTCTGGAGTGGAAACACACAGAGGAGCCTCGTGTGGAGGCTACGCTGTGTGTAGGCCTCTAATCCCTGCTCCATTTCTCCCTGATGTTCATCCACTCATGAAGATTTCCTCTCCCTCCCTCCCTCCCTCCACTCCCAGCCCCCCCGGGGCGGCACGGGAAGCAGTAGAATAAAAGACGCAGCTTGTCAGCTTTGAACCATCCATCCTCCTCTCCGTCTTCTCCATGCCCATCAGACACACACACGGCACACGCACAGCAAACTGAATGGACCGGGACAGGCCGCAGACAACAGAGAGGAGGGCCGGCGGCCAACTGGACCGGGACCTGGGGGGGGTCTCGTGTGAAGAGGGGGTGAGACCTGGCGGGAGGAGACGGGTGAGATATTGCAGCCACGTCTCGTGTGGCCGCAGGGGGGAAACGACCGTTCAGAGATTCTCATGTGTCTGGTCACGGCTGTTATCGTGTGTGTGTGTGTGTGTGTGTGTGTGTGTGTGTGTGTGTGTGTGTGTGTGTGTGTGCAGACCTGCGACGGAGAGCTCTCAGTCTGCTAACGTGGCGCGACAGCTTCCTGCAGGCAGCGCACTCAGCTCAAAGTGTCAGTGGCACAACGGCTGCAGGTGCAAAGGCCAAGTTAGCAAAGCTTCTCCTCCCAACGACCCCGATGGGACTGCCCATAAATTCTGTATGGCCAACACGTCCGTGTGAAACAGAGCCAATAGAGAACATTTGGCAACGGGAGCGGCCGCCACCACCTGAACACAACGGCTAGGGAAGTCAATCCAGAAGGACTCAGATGGGAGCTTCTCAAGGTGGATCAGTGGGAGGTTAGAACTCTGTGATTGTCCTGCAGAGTGAACCGCTAGCAGGTCTTCTGCAGGAGCTCTCACAGTCCTGGGTCTGTGTCCCAGGTGTCCCAGGTGTCCCAGGTGAAGGCAGGGCCACACCTCAGACATGTCACCAGGTCACTGCAGGGTCGTCCGTGTCAAAAGATAAACACACACACACACACACACACACACACACACACACACCTATGGACAATCTAGAGTTGCCAGTTTGCTTTTACATGAGTGTTTTTGCAGTGAGGAGGAAGCCATAGAGCCTCCACACACAGGACAACACGGTCACTCCACACAGGACGGCCCCCCCCGGGGGGGGTCCGGCATCGAACCATCCACCTTCCTGCCGGGAGTTCACGGTGCTTTGCTGGACTCTTTTAAAGCGTTGTTCTGTGTTCTGTTCGTCTGTGAACTGGCTGTGACCTCAGAGCCTGTCAACACTTCAGGCTCAACTGAAAACTTTCCCAAGAGATGCTTTTTGTTTTATTGCTTTGATAATCCTGCCCGGGTTGAGAGACGGGCCAGATGTGGCCGGTGCCTCTCTGGATTGATACGCATCCATTTGGAGTCTGTGTCTGGGCCGGGAGCCGGGACTTCCTGAACCACAGACCTTCCAACACCAGGTCGCCTGGCCGCCGTGGGGGTGGCGCACCACTGGCCCAGTTTAGCCATATAGGCCACGTATGTACACAGAGCGGGGAGATAAAGAGGCGCGCACGCACTAACGGGATTAAACATTTATAGGACACGGTGGCTGCGGCCCCGCAGTCTCCTTACGTAAGCGGCCGATGACGCCGCAGTCGTCAAAGTGCCGCCGACGGTACGAGCTCAGCTAGCGAGGGGCCCACGCACGTGGACTAAATACACACGCTGCCGGTTGCATAATGAAGGTGCGTGCGAGTGGGAATCCCTCGATGTGTCAATAAAATAAACAGCAGCCGGCACTTCTTCTGTTGTCAATGCACCGCAATACCAACACTGTACATCAGCCGAAGTGGCAGAAAGCAGAAAGCAGCCCACTGGAGGCTGCAGCACCGCAGATCACCGCTCATCTTCTCACACGGCTGCCAGAAGAACAGGGAAAGGGTGAAGCAATTAACAGGGAGCATGATGAGCGAGACGGAGCGAAGACGCTGGAAGAGGAAAGAAAGAAAGAAAGAAAAAGAGAGAGAGAGAAAGAGAGAGAGAAAGAGAGAGAGAGAGAAACTCCTGAGTTTGAGACAGTGGAGACTTTGAACAGGCAGAGAGAGCCAGGAGGGATTTACCCAGCAGCCTCCACACACACACACACACACACACACACACACACACACACACACACACACACACACACACACACACACACTCAGCCTCGCACCATCGCAAATACTTCAAACATCTCAGCCATGTTTGTTCTCTGAAAAATAGCAGCAGGGTCACAATTCAAACCACAACATGGGTCACAGCAGTGAGAGGCTGGGAACACTGGGAACACTGGGTTGTTTTTGTGTAGGTGTGACCCCTGAAGCTGTGTGTGTGTGTGTGTGTGTGTGTGTGTGTGTGTGTGTGTGTGTGCTGCTGTTCATATTCCAGCTGTAGACTGAAGACTGACTTGATGCTGCTGAGCTGTGTGAGTGGAAGACACCAGTGGCCTGAATTCCACACAACTGTGTCAAGAAAAGCATCAAACTTGTGATGGCTGGCTGTCCTCTTCCCGTGTTTCCTCCTGACATTGTCCAAAAACACGTTGACGTCACCGCTACATTTACTTTTCTCAGTGGACGTCGAGCGGCGCCGCGGCGAGGCAGCAGAGGGCCTGCAGGCCACGCACAACTCAACACAATGCCACAGTCTGTAAGGAAGAAGAAGACACAACACATCTGCTGTGTAACCTGGGCCCATCATCATCATCATCACACACACACACACACACACACACACACACACACACACACACACACACACACACACACACACACACACACACACACACACACACGGCATTACACAACTGTCTAAAAATACAACACAACCCCCTCTGGCTCTTTTCCAAACACACAAACCTCGTCATGCGACCGCAGCAAACTTTGGCTCATTATTTTTTTTATTAATGCAATTAAATACATCTGACCATTAACTGAGGGAGCGCTCACACTCATTAGTTCATCATCCCCGACGTGTGGTCGTGGGGAAGCAGGCCCCTCCCCTGCATGTAGAATTTACAGTTGCTGCCAAACACACTGGGAAGCTGCTGCTGCTGCTGCTGCTGCTGCTGCTGCTCTCCCTCGGGCGGTGCATGTGACACACTTAGGAACCGAGCAGCGTTCAGTGAGGCGGGCGAAACGGGCGAAACGTGGGCGTGTTTTACGAGGAAAATCCCGAGCGAACGGGAGGAGGGTTGGAGGCAGACGGAGCAGACTGGGTGGAGGACGGGGGTGCGTCACTACAGCCGAGAGCCACGGCACACCATCACTGCTCAGTCCACAGTGGAGCCTCATCCACACCTTCACCTCCACGCAAGACTTCACACCTTCCCTGTACAGCTGGAGAGAAAACGACAGACTGTCCTCTAGTAAAACAACACAACACAACACAACACAAGGCAGCACAGCACAAGGCAACACAGGGGGGCAGCCCAGCAGGTGTTTGCTTTGCACCAGAATAGAAAGTCATGCAGGCAGCCAGGCAGGCAGAGACGGAGCGGAACCCAGCGGGCAGCCGCAAGGACAAACACCTCTGCGAAGAATCCCAGGCAGCCGCTGATGTCAGCCGAGCACTGCTGGCCATCTGCAGAGCTGCCGCCTGGCCGGGGGCGTGCACGTGTCGTGCACAGGCCCCGGCTAATCCTGGCACTGCTCACAAAACGCCTTGCTGGAGTCGTTCATCACACACGCCGCTGTGTCCTTCCACTGCCTCTCTCCCCACCTCTCTCTCTCTCTCTCTCTCAAATCACACACACACACACACACACACACACACACACACACACACACACACACACACACACACACACACACACACACACACACACACACACACACACACACACACATTCATCATCGTGAGTTAGCGTTCCTAGTTAGCGGCTGTTCTCTGCCGTTTCTGGTCTTCATTTGCAGCGGTTCACTTCAGCGAACGCGCACGTGACTCGTGTGCGCACACAAACCCACAAACAAAAAGGGGAATGAGCTCCGGCGGTCGTTCTCTTGGTATTGGAAGGATGTGAAACTACAGGCTACCTTACGTTAACTGGTGATAATGCAGCTAAAGGACACCAAACTGTCCTCTATTTCAAAGGACTTGACGCTCGCTGTCTGGCAGCCTCAACAAACTGTTCATGAGGTCCAGTTAGCAAAGCAAACTGGAAATATTTCCAGCTTTGACACAACACCAGAGAGTTTAGGACGGTGCTGCTGGGGAGGCGGTGGGTGGGGAAGTGATTCCCCTTCACAAACACTCCGGTGGTTCCATCCTCTGGTTTCCCTGAGAGGATGGAACCTCAGCAGAGGCAGCACAGAATGCATGACGTCAAACCTTGCTAGCGCTACCATAGCGACGTAGCCAGGCTAGCGCGAAGGCAGATTGAGGACGACCGTCGTCTGGCTTTCCCCAGGCCGCACAATCCCATCAAGTCACATTGGTCCCCAGCTGGGGGTTTGGAGGCCGGCGCCACGTTACATAACTGTCTTTGGGGAAGGTTGCTTCCAGCCAGCGCAGCTTGCAAACACAGGCGGCTGGACTGAAGGGAGGAAGCGGCCTCTCCAAACTTTGTCCTGCTCTCTCTCTGGAAGACAGATGGGGGAACTCTGTTCCGCCTCTGCTGCAGCCTCGGCCGTCATCATAGTCTGATGGCGTCAAGGCCGGCGTCGCGGCTTCCTGCCAGAGGTCGGGGGGCGGGGGGGGACGGGGGACGGACAGCACAGAAGTTATTAACCAGCTTCCAACACTGACAGGATAAACGATTTACCACCTTTACCATTTTATTCATACTTTGAATGGTTTTTTGCTTCCAGAGGTTGAAGTTTGCTCTGCAAGACTTTTTCCTTTCCTTTGCCATAGAATAAATGAATGGCCGGCTGATGGATCACTCCAAACGATTGGATGATTGGATGTTTTTCTTCGATAATGAAGATAAAGCGTCCTACACTCGTCCTGTGTTGCATTTCAATTAGAGAATTACACAATCCTGGTAGGAATCCAATGTCTCACCATCTGCAGAACGTGGATCTTCCACCTAACGAGGCGCTAATGAATTAACGCTGACGGGTTGCCAGTTTTGTGGCCTCGGGGACGGAACTCCACCCTCACAACGGATGAGCCTGATGATTTCTCTCTGCCGCTCCTCTCCGCCACCTCCCAGGTGTTGCCGTGGGCCAGAAATAGAAGCGCAGACGTTGAGTAATGACTTGAGGTGCGGTTGGCAGAACGCTCCAGACTCCAGGACGTCAAAGAAAAGAAAAACAAGAGAAGATTTACAAGGCATCGGGAGACGGAGAAGACAGAAAGGTCAGAAATACCGCGTGTCGTTCTGAAAGTGGCCCGGGAGGAAACTCACAACTGGACTGAGCAGAATCCAAAGGGAAGACGAGCCGAGGGAACGCCGGCGTTGGGTTTTCCTGTTTCCGACCTCTGAAGCAGACCTGCTGGGATTGACACGGCGATCGGTTTACTTCTCCCTCGCGTTAACTCCCTGCTGCACACCGATGATGGAAAGCTGCACTGGCAGTGGAGCCAGGCAACTGTCTCCCAGCATCTGCAGCTGCTCCCTGGACCCACACCAGCACACAGAACGTGGAGCGCATCAGTCAAAACATGGAAATGCTTGGCGTGGCAGAGCAGACTGCGAGAACAGGCCACAGAGGAAGAGGAGAACGCTAACAAGGAGGACGAGCGAGGTCGTCATTTAAAGTGACGCCGTCAGAGGCGATCGTGTGAGAGCCGCCTCGCACGCAACTGCAGGAAATAGAAGCAGCGAGCGCGGGCCAGGCACCAGGACTCCTAATTAGCCGGACGGGCTGCTGTCAATCATCGGCTTCACAACGCATCTGCAAGCTTCATCTCATTTGTCTCTTTTGTCTCGTCGTGTTGTTCCGAGAGGCGCCGAGATCTCGGAGTTTGATTTGAACACTCGGCTGAGGGAACGTCTCGGGAATGAAGTGGCATCAGGAAGCCGTTCCAGTAATTCCCAGCAAGCTCCCGCCTGCACACGGGGCTCAAACTGCTGCTTCAGCCGCTGCTTCACAGCAACACCCTGAAGGTTTCTACAATGAAATGATGAATATCAACGGCACTTTTCTCCTAATGTGGAAAATGCCGCTGACACAGCGCCCCCAGCAGGCGGGGGTACAGTTGAGGGCTCTGTGCAGGGGGGGTCTTCCCAGTTACAAGGGTCCGCTGGCAGCAAGTGATGCTGGAATTGCAGCGGTGCTTTCTGCCGTTGAACTCTCTTGGTGAATTTAGAGATTAGGATTGAAACGGTGGGCGACCGCAGACAGAAACTGCCGACTGTTCTCGGAGTGGTTTTTTTTTTTAAGAGCATAATTAACCAGATCACCAGGTGTGCACTGGAACCTTCTTATTTAGAGAGAAAATAAGAACAAAGCCCAAGTTACAAACGAGCCTTTTATTCATAAACACATGAGCATTCTGTGGCATATCTGCTGCCTCCCACATGGAACCAGCCATGTGTGAAAGAAGAGGAAGAAGGAGAAGGAGAAGACGCTGGGAGAGGCCCAGGGAGGCGGAAACAAAGGTTAACTCGGAGCGCCGCTTGTCTCTGGGAATATCCGCTCTGAGCGGCGAGCTGCAGTCGCTGCCTGGCTTCCAGTTCTCTTCTGCGCCCATCGTCACACGCAAGCAACCTTAGCAGGATTAGCCGGCCAAATCGAGGCCACTCCTAGCCAACAGTCAGTGCTAGTGGCTGAACCGGGGTCAGTCCACCAGCAGCCTGGGGCTCCGGGAGAGCCACACCCCCTCCGCCAGGTCGCGGCTCCTCTCCGACAGCTTCCACTCGGCTCGGTAGTGCGACTCGTCCCGCTCGTCGCCCGACTCCACCAGCTCCACCCTCAGGAACGTCTCCCGCTCCAGGACCAAGGAGGCCAGCGCCGAGTCGGCGGCCGCCCTCGCCCTCGGCAGCCTGGAGGTGGAGCGGGAGAGGCCGCGGCGAGGGGCCGGACCGCCGCCTCTGGCCGCCACCGGCGCCGTGCTCTGGGCTGCCTCGTCCGGCTGCTTCACCAGCATGGGGGCGGCAGGGGAGGAGGAATAGGAACTGGAGGAGGAGGAGCTGGGATTGGGGGACCCGGAGCTGAGGGACGTCTGGACGTCCTCGGGTCGGTCCAGGCGGTAGGCCAGCTTGGCGTTGCTCTGCCTGCTGACGGACAGGCAGGGCGGCCAGCGCAGCGACAGGCACCTGCTCACCGCCAGCCACAGCTGCTGAGGCCTGAACAGCCCCGGTCGCTGAGGCGGAGTCCCGGCCGTCGAGGTCCTGGACTCTCCTCCCGGTGCTTCCTCCACCACTACCCTCGGGGGGACCACGACCACGACGGGAACGCCGTTGTTGGAATTTTTCCCATCCCCGCCGTCGTCCTCGTCGCCCAACGGCTGCTGCTGCTGCTGCTGCTCCTCCTCCTGCTGGTCGTCTTCCGCAAAGCTGAAGGAGGTGCTGAACCCCTGGCTCCTCTTCATGGCACCTCCTCTGGCCTCCACGTCCAGGTCGGACGACGACTCCGACTCCGACTCCGGCTCAGGGTCCGAGGAGCCTTCGGAGGGAGCGCTGGAATCTGACTCCCGGCTCCCGTCTGACTCGGAGGAGCTGCTGGCCCTCCGGCCTCTCCTCATAGCTGCTGGTCGCCGACGCCCCCTCGCCGCTCAGCCGCTCTTTTTCCTTGTTGCTCACTGCAAGAGTGAAGGGAAGCGACCAAAACAACATCCAGAGGAGCAGCAGCAGCAGCAGCAGCAGCGGCGGTGGCGGCGGCCACAGCAGCTCTGCTAGCGCCGCACATTCTGACATAATCTGCGCTGGGAGAGGCAGCGCTTTGGCGAAGGGGGAGACGACGGGCAGCGATGATGCTCGGATGTCATGTGCTCGGGCAGACACACACACACACACACACACACACACACACACACACACACACACACACACACACACACACACACACACACACGCGCGGGCGGCGCAGCTCCATAGCTATGTGTTCACGCTCCAGTCGAGTCAGCGGTGACTTGCCTCAGAGGGAAGTGATGTCACAACGCATGATGTCACACCTAGAGCCACGGAGCGGGAGTCTGAAGAGCGCAGATGGTCGGGGGGGGGAAAGATGCCTGGCACAAAATAAACACACATGACCTACATGTGCACAAGCTGAGGTCTAATGTCAGAATGTTTGTGGGGGTTTTTTGCTTCTTCTTCTCCTCCTCGCAGCTGTTGATGTTGTTTTCATATCTGGTGAAGGGGCAAAGCAGTTATTAGACGCTGCAGTGTTGGCCAGACAACTCCCTCGCAAATGTTTACACCACATCCACATCGTTCACCTCCAGATCCAACTTTGTTGTCATTGCACATATCACAACATGCAGAGCAGCCAAATGCTGTGTGCACTGTGATGGGACAGTGTTTCAGTGTTTGAAGAGGTCTGATTCTACCACGAGGAGGAGCAGCAGTGAGGAGGTGTTTGGTCCTGAGAGCAGCTCAGCTCTGTCTGCGTCGCCTTCTCCATGTACGGTCTAGAGGTCTGTCCAGACGCCCCCCCTCCCCTCCCCCACCGCCCTCCATTCACTGTACATGTTCTTACATCACCGCAGGGCAAAGGGACACTCCGTGTTGGCTGACCGGTTGACACACACACACACACACACACACACATTGATAAGCAGCTGCGCTGTCAAGGTTCAGCGTGCAAAGGGCAACGTACCACCACAGTGGCTCGGAATGATTCCATATCACCATCAGATGCAGATGCTGACAGTACATTTTTCACTTGGACCTCTGTGACATAACACCACGCTGTAAAATAAAACTTTGATCTCCGCTGCCAAACCAAGCACAGCACAGAGATTAGAGCAACGATCCATGATCAATGCGGCACCATCACTTCATTCCGATCCGTAAACATATTGGATGAGCTCAGACGGATATCACTTCAGGGTGTAAGTGTGGAAAAGACAGCGGCGCAGTTTGCATGCGGTTAACGAACCATGACACCGGGCGTGGCCGCAGCGCTGCAGGCTGTTCTGTATTCTCCATGCGTTTGCTGTGGCCACTACCGACAGATGTGCAGTCCATATAATGACCGGCGGCCTGGCCTGACATGACATGGCGCAATAAGGCCGGCGTGGGTATTATGTAACATGAATAGGGACGTATGGAGCGCACACCCTTATGTAATCTGGGTCACAAGATATTGGAAATGTAATTCAGGGCGTTGGCCTCCAAGAAGCCCCTCCCTGCGTGCTGGCAGCAAGTCAACCACAGATGAAGACGCGACGAGCAAACTCTCCCCAGAGTGACTCCCTTTTGGATTCCACCAAAACCTCCAGACAAAGAAAAGCCAAGCATTCTGGGGTTGTTCCACGACTCACTGGTGATTGTCTCCCCTCTGTCTGCTCCGCTGAGTGGAAAACACCTCCATAGAGCACCGATGCAGCAAAAGTGAGGACGCATCCTTGAATACATTGAATGGGGTAAACGTCCCTCTGCAAGTCGCCAAACATCAAATGATGAGCAAACCCAGGCACTGCGAGCCCGCAGCAGAGAGGCTTGTGAAGCAGAGCCTGACTAGCGAGAGTCTCAGACACCACCGAGTGTCTGCACTCGCCTCACGGTGATGGACGACTGCATCGTCCTTTTGTTGTGACGCTACCAATGACACGTTTGTTGACAACACCAAGCGGAACGTTTTGCTCAATGCTTTTTGGATTTGACTCACACATCTGCCTTGATAGAGAGCCGGTGGAAAAGGTTGGCCACTGAGAAAAGTCTTGGTGTGGTGCAGTTCTGCATTTTGATTGGGTTTTTGTTTTTGTTTTGTTTTTCCCAGCGGCTCAAGACCTCTGACTGCGATTCTTCATCTGATCGAACCCTGAGCACTATGTCAGCCGCTGACTGGTTGGCTTACGGGATTGAAATCACAGCGACTATTAATGAATAACATTGGGGTTGGCAGGTGACGAGCCAGTTGCATCACTGTTGTGTTGCCGTCGCTCAAACGTGAACAACCCTGTTTGTTTTGACGTGACTTTGATGCAGTAGTGGGAAACGCTCTGATTCCGAGGGTACGAGCCGGAAGAGACGGCTGCAAACATTCCTGACTCACCACCGTTTTGACGTACGGTCCGGGAGACACGCGTCTCTGGTCCACGCGGCCGATCCGGAGCGGCGTGGAGAGAAGGGAGCACAGTGGCAATGTTGTGGCTCTCGCTCAATCTGAAAAGAAAAGAAAACAAGCAAGCCAGTAAGATATGAATGTCATGGCTCTCAACCTCAGCGTGTGGCCTCCGACTTCTCCGAGGTCCTCACTGTCATTACCACGATGCGTGTTTTCCACTGAATTGCACCAGAACCTCTGACCAACATTCAGTCAGACCTCTGACCCAACACAACACTGACACACCTGTCGCCATCTGTCTCATCACAAGAAGCCTTCGCATCCACCGTCACATCAGCCAAAGTCATGCTTCATGTCATGATGGATAGCAACAGGGCAACAACAGTATATGGACAGTTTAATAGTTTCAAAGTGTCCTCGTGTCCGGCCACACTGGCTGTGAGGGGGACGGTTGGTGATGAGGAACAGGTGAGAAGCGCTCGGACAGTTCGAGGCTGAGGTGCCAGGTGCCACTGCCAGGGTCTGCAGGCTGTGAAGCTATGATCATACAGACAGAAAGCCGCTCTACCTGGACTCTTTCCTCGGAACACACTCCTTGTTCCACGCAGCGAAGCCACCCGACTCCATCAAAACTCAGCCAGAATCCCGCCGAGCTCGAGCTAAACTCTTCTTCTTCTTCTTCTTGAGGTTTTATGGCGGTGGGCAAACAACAAACTGGTGCATTAGCGCCACCAACTGATCAGGAGTATGGATCATTCTGACTTACTTTTCTGAAACGACATGACATCAATTGAACTAAAATAATAAATAAATAGATAACAAATGAAATCAATAACAATATCATAGATAAATCGCTGTGGAAAAAAAAAAAAAAAAAAAGAGTACCATCGGCCGCCAGAGGGAGCAGCGAGGCTCCCGCACTCACAGTCCGTCACACGCGCGGGTGGCACGGGAGGCGAGCTCGAGCCAAGGAGCGCGTGCGGAAGAGACGCGGCTCCCCATTGGCCGGTCGACGTCCCGGCGGCGAAGCGACACGACTCGCCATTGGTCCGCGGCGGGTGGGCGGCGCGCTGCATGGCATTTCATTGATATAGCCTACAGCTGGTGGCTGCACTCACTCACACACACACACACACACACACAGACACACACACACAGTGGAGGCGCGGAGGAAAGTGACGAGGGCTCTATGTAGGGGGGGGGCACTGTCTTGAGAAGAGGGCTTCAGAGAGGTGTTCTGCTGCTTGTTGGCTGAAAGAGTGGCGACGGCACAGCGCACCAAAGACTGTCGCTGCTTTTTTCCCTCCAAAAGAAGAAAGGCGACCGCAGCGCGATGCTGTGCCACGTTACTCGCCCGGATGCCGTGGTGATGGAAGTGGAAGTGGACGCGAAGGGGAACGGAGAGGACTGCCTGAACAAGGTGGGAGCCGCGCTTCTGGCGTCACGACTGGCACGGGTGACACGCGCCGGGTGTCGCGAGCCGGACGGATCTGTGGTCGCGCAAAACTTGTCGCGTCTACAGTCAACTTTCTTTCTTTCTTTCTTTCTTTTTTTTTTTCTTTTTTTTTTTTAACAATGTTTAAAGTAGAGATTAAAGTCGTCTGTGTGTCGGTGCGGGGAAATGCATCAACTGGCTGCACCTTCACTTCCGTTTCAGTCCTGGAAGCGCGCATTCATTTCATTATTTATATATAATAGTATTGCCACACTACAAGCTGAGAAAGAGAGAGAGAGAGAGAGAGAGACAGAGAGAAAGAGAGAGAAGTTAGTTGACCGTCAAACCTCTGAGAAAAGTTTCGCCTCTTTCTCCTGCGCGGCTTACGAGTCAGCGGCAGATGGCTTTGGCCGGGGTTACTACAGTTCACCCTGCAGCCAAAGCGAAACCTCCCCCTCTGACTTTGTTCCTACACTGCTCCCTCCAGACAGAGGGATGCAGGAACCCCCGAGCGAGCCGAGCTTTGCCTCGCTGGTAGACTTTCTTCTTCTTCTTCTTCTTCTAGTTTTATGCCACCCATCCCGACCTTCCTGCTGGATCTCTCTCTCTCTCTCTCTCTCTCTCTCTCTCTCTCTCTCTCTCTCTCTTCATCTCAGCCTCCAGGCTCCTAAATTGCATAAGAAAAAGTGTCTGCTGAGGAGGGGCCGTGGGATTGTGGCCCCCTTTTTTCTCTTTGGTACAGGGGGAACTTTTAACCCTTGTGTGACTCTCGTGTGAAGCCGCTACAGGGGCAGAGGTTCGCCAGCAAATCCATGGGAATATTCTTGTACTTTTGTACAGCAGGTAAAATAAAATAAAAAAAACTATAAAAAAAATAATAAAAAAACCCAAATAAAGGGGCCAATTGGCACTGAATACAGCAGAAACAATCCCTGCGTTTGCCAGTGTGAGAAAACACTGTGTTTCTTTACACGAGCTGATAATGAAGCGTTTCCAACCACAAGCGGCTCCTCCGCTCCTCCACAGGCAGCCCATTGTTTTCTGAGGCAGCCCATAATAATGCAGATCCTCTCAGGTGTCGGGGACTCCTTTGTTGACCCCACCAGCCCCCCCCCACCAGCCCGACTCCCCCAGGTGTGCGTGTGAAGTGACCGAGCGTTGCTCTCTGCCGCCCCCCCCCGTGCAGGTGTGCAGGAAGTTGGGCATCATTGAGGTGGACTACCTGGGCCTGCAGTTCACCGGCAGCAAAGGAGAGAACCTGTGGCTCAATCTGAGGAACCGCATCTGCCAGCAGATGGACAGCGTGGCGCCGTGCCGGCTGAGGCTGCGCGTCAAGTTCTTCGTGGAGCCTCATCTCATCCTGCAGGAACAGACCAGGTACACACACACACACACACACACACACACGCTCTCATCCTTATCTCTGCCCAATCAGCCGCCCGTCTAAATTAAGCGACGCCGCCTTATCATCGTTTCGTCATTTTTAACTACAAGGAGCCGCTGGCTTGCAACACAATAGCGCCGCTGTCTTTCCGCTACAGTGAAGTGCCCTGCAGTAACCTCCTTCCTGGGCGCTCTCAGGGTTACTATAGGTCATTGTGTCTGAGCAACAGGCAGGAAATGTGATCCAGCAGCTCTGGGGCTGTGTGTCACTCTGAGGTGTGTCACTCTGAGGCTGCAGCCACAGGCCCTCAGTCGCTGCCCTCGCTCAACTGCTAAACAACTCCCGGTTCAGTTGCACAAAACCAAACCAAACCCCTGCCACAGCTTTGGAACACGCTGCTTGGAAACTGTGCAACAGGCCAGACACACACACACACACACACACACAGAGGGACTACTATCCTAACGCACGTTCAGTCTCCCTTGTTTGGGCCAGAAGGTCTTTGTGAGGGTCAGCAGAAGGTTCTGCAGGTCCGCCTGCCGAGCCGCTTCGCTCGCTGTCTTTACAGTGGCACTGTGACTGTGACTGTGCACTTTATGACTCTCACCAAGACACAATCGTTCAGTTTTGAGAGAAAAAAAAAAGTTTTCCCCGCTGTAGTTTATTTTGAAAGAACTCTTTCGCTGAGCGGGCACCAGAATCCCCTCCGGCGAATCCAAACAGAACAAAGCTTGATCAACAAACTCCCAGCTGCTTGCCCTGGAGGTGGGCTATTTAAAAGCAGAAGAGTGAGAGAGTCAGAACAAGGTGGCGTGCCTGGACCAGTCCACGTCCTGACTCAGGTCCTGACTCAGGTCCCGACTCAGGTCCTGGTCTCCAGCCTGCCGGGCTTTCTCTCTCTCCAGCTATTTATAGCACTGCTGTTTTCATTTCCTAATTTGCCATCATCAGTGAGGGCTGCTGCACCGCGGCAGGCGCTTGATTCTGCTGATCCCAGTCGGGTCGAGGGGACTGAAAGTGAGTTTGCTTTGCTTTGAAGCGGCGCCGCGCTGCTGGGACGCAGCACGGCGCCGGCGCTGCTCATTAAAGCGACACCTATCGGCTTTGGCTGCAGTCGTCTGGCACTGCACTCAGCGGCGCTCCGCCACTTCACCCGCACTCTGCCCCCGTCCAGCACAAACACAACAACAACAACAACAACAACTGCTGCTCTCGCAACACGTTCTGCCCCTTTTGTTTTTTTCTAACTAAAAACAACAAGCAGCAGCAGCAGCCAGTGCCGCCGCTCAGCTCACACTTCCTCTTCCTGCTGCCACCAGTTTTGGCCGAGCTTCAGAGGAAGAAAGTGAGAGGGGTGGGGGGGGGGCACTTGGCTGCCTGCGCGCTGACCTCGGCTGATAAGCGGGGGGGGGGGGGGGGTTATCAACAGATGGCTGGCGTCAGGTGGGCAGGGTCACGGGGTTGAGCAGAAAACGGAGAGATAAAGACGGAGAGGAGACGACACACAGACACACAGACTGACACACTGACAGACGAAGGTGCAGCGACCGACCGACCGACCGACCGACACCGCCGAGCTGCCCTGGTGTTGCCTGAAGTTTTTGTGTTGTGTAGTTTGTTTGTTTTTTGTACATCTTGGAAGCCTTCTGCTGCTGCTGGGCGACGTCGCTGAGAGCCAAACCTTTGTCTTCACTCCTGGTGGCCAGGAGCACTCTGGGAAGTCAAATGTAACGCAGACTCAAGTCGGCTCAAGTCAACTTTTTAAAACTTTTTCCAACCTTTCTCTCTGAGGTGAGGTGGCGGGGGGGGGGCTCTGTAGCTGCGTCTCCATCACAGGTTTTAATTGCCATTGTTAGCTTTTGTGCAATTCTAGGGGTAATGAAAACGCAGCTTGTGACATCACAAAGGGCCAGGTTTTTTGTTTGTTTTTTTTTCAGTTGTCTTCAATGCTGTCTGAAAAGTGGCAGCAGCTGAAGATGTAAATGTAGATTTTTTTTTCTAGTTTTCTGTGACTGGCAGGCCTGCTGTGGAGGGGAACGCCTGGCTTGGATCAAGAGGCTCCGTTTCTGTGCATTGGCGGAGAAATGGGACTGAAATATTGGAAATTCTGGCTGCGTTTCCCTGCAAGGGAAAAAGCAGAACATTAAAAAAAAAAAAGCTCTTTGTTGGTATAACTCTTTTGTGCAAACACTTTCTGGAGGACGTTCCCGAGCCCTGGCGGCAGCTCATCGTGCCTCGACCTTTGACCTACATTCTCCCGCAGCCTATAGCCTCGCACCGCAAACGCACACAGCTTTAACTGCTGTCTCTTTAGATAAGACATGGCTGCAAGTTGGAAATGCCTTCGGGTGTATTTTTTTTTTTTAAATATCTAAGCCCCTCCCACCCGTTGAACTTTGCTGAAACTATGCTCCCCGCCTCCCCCCTCCCCCCACAACGTTACTGGCAGTAAGCAGCATGCGTGAGTTGGACTGAATGTTCCAGCAGAGGAGAAGCAGAAGATGGGGGGGGGGGGGGGCTTTCAGCCGCCGACCGCCTTTTTTTTTTTCTCTCCTTTTTCTTTTTTTTTTCCCTTTCAACGAACGCCTTCTTACGTAACCCGCGCCGGCCGGACCTAGCGTGTCGGAGCCGCTTATGTAAGCTGCTGCGCTGCTGCGCTGCTGCGCTGCTCCTCTGCCACGTCAAGCCTGGCAGGCAGGCAGGCAGGTCACCCCGCCGCTCGTGCCCACATGCAGCCCACTGTTTGTTGCCGTGGTTGCTGCTGCTGCTGCTGCATTAATGAAGCTGCCGTCCTCCTGGCAGGGAAGATTTACAGCACGCATTCTAATCCGACGCCTCGAAACAAGTCGTGCAGTGAAGCTGCCTCGCATAACGATAAGCACGCCCACCATACGCACTACACAGATTTGTTTTTTTTTCTTTCTCCCCGTTCAGGGTCAAAGGTCGGCTCGATACAGTAGGAGCCATTTGGCTTTTGTTTGTGCAGCTGTGTCAATTTTATCGCCTCGGTATCAAGACGAGATAACAAAAAAACAAAAACAAAAACATTCTGGCAAAGCTGAAAGTGCTCCTTGTTATCTACATCATTAAGCAGCACTTTCCAGGGAGAGGAGGCTGTGGGGGTGGGGGGGGGGGGGTCCACATGTGAATGTTTCCCCTTCATTAGGTGGTGTACTTAACATTCTGATCAGGCAAATGTCAGGTCAACACGGCCATTAAGAGGCTTTATGGCCGTCCCTGACGTTGGCGGAGAACCACGGCCAGAACAAATGAGTTTGGACCGAGAAGCCCCGCCCATCCCCCCCCACAACCCCCCCCCCCCCCCCTCCCCCTCCTTGTTTTTAATCTGGCCACATCTTTCAGCAAGCGCTCCTTTAACCCCTATTATCTCATTAGCAGCGCGGCAGGCAGGGTGGACCAATGAGAGCGGCCGTCAAGGGAGTGGCCAGTGATGCACTGGGATCACTGGAAAAGCATCCCAGACCAGAATAAAACACCTGGACCTGCGGTTCTGGCCCGCTGCTGATTTGACCCTGAATGGTGAATAGTGGGCTGCGTTCCAACACCGCTGAGCTCTGCGCACAATGCTGCCGCCTGAGAGGAGGCCTGGCAGTCACATGCTTTTGTTGCTTCTTTTTTCTTTTCTTTTCTTTTTTCTTTTTTAATCTTTTTAAGAATCATCATCATCATCATTGGATTTTTTTTTTTGTGTGTGTGTGTGTGTGCCAGTTTCCCAGAAGGAAAAGTTTGAGTGAGCGCGACGGCTCTGCTCAGCCTGACTCAGCGTCTTTCTGAAGTCAAACGGTCACGGTCAAATCCCTGAATGAGTCAAAGTCATGAATCAAAAAACACAGAGACTTCATCTCTCCGACGGAGCTGTGGAGGAGAGGAGAGGGAATTCATTCTGTTCACACACACACACACACAGGCACGACTCTTTGTGCAGTCGCTGGGTGTGATCCCACTGGCGGTCCCTCTGATGTGCCGGGACAGCAGCCACACTTTTAATCCTCACTCTTCCTCTTCTTCACTTTGCTCCCAGTCTGCTGCTGCTGCTCTCGCTCACCGTCGCTACCTTGGCCTTGTTTTGCTTGTTTTCAAGTCGCAGCAGCAGCCTGCGGTGGCAGAATGAGGGGGGGGGCTGTCGTTGGTTTGTTTGTGCTCGCACCTCCACTCTCTGCTCCTCCTCCTCCTCTTCCTCACTCTGGAACCCTGACACTCTGAACTTATTGAGCGCGATGCTTTTTAGAAGCTCCGCCCAGAACAGAATTTGGTGGTTAAAATCTACAGCAGTCGCGGGTGCATGACTCTCTCTCACTGAAGGGAGGGGGAGGGGAGGGGAGGATGTTTCCGCCGGGGTTACTGCAGTTCGTTGACAGATAGTAACCTCCGCTCCCGTTGGTTTGACTCTGCTCCCGAGCCCCCCTGGATTGTTCCGGGCTGCTGCTGCTGCTCTTGGAGCAGGCCTGGAGCTGCGTGGTCAGTGATTGGCTGGTGCTCTGCTGGTGTTGGGTTTCACTTGAGGCTTTGGGGACATTCTGTTCCTCTTTGTGCGCCGCTGAAGGAGCAGGCGCCGGGTTTCAGGGCTGAAGAAAACACTTTTCCAACTTTATGGAGGGGTGGGGTCGCACCCAAGAAGAGCGGCTGGATCCGTTTATGTTCCCTGGTGTTGGTGTTTTACGATCCTCTCCAGCACTTTATAACTCGGGGTTGGAAGGTGTATTAAAAACAAAAAAACGGAGGCATTTTAAAGGCCGGAGAGGGAGAAAACAAACGGAGGAGGAATTATTTTAATTCCTCCTCCTCGTCGTCTTGGCTCGGCCGCCGCAGCCGATGACCCGTTTCAAATATTCCTGGAGTCCAGGCACGGTTTTAATTGAATTATTCCAGCCGGCCAATCAAGCGTCCTCGCCTTCTCCCACAGCCGCAAGTGGCCTTTTCATCCCCACCCAGCGATGATGAAGAAGAAGAAGAAGAAGACGTTGTTATTTATATCCCGTGGGACTTCAGGGAGGCTTTGTGCCGTCCATTATTAAGCCTCTTATGAGTGTGAAGGACAGAGCAGGATGGAGGCTGGAGGAGGACCAAGTGGAGAGAGCCTCGGTCAGCAGCACTCTCTCTCTCTCTCGCTCTCTCTCTCAGTCCCGCGGTGTCATGTGACCGGCTCGGCGCCGTGGCTGCGCGCTGACACATGTTGACACGGCGTTACAGCAACTGGGCCCGACTGATCCTGGAACAGCTGCCTCCCTGGGCTCGAGGAGGGAGGGAGGGAGGGAGGGAGGGGTCAGTTTGGCTTCACCCCCCCCCCCCCCCCGGGTCAGATGACTCGGCAGTGCGTTGGCAGGTGGCGACGAACACACGGTGCCAGGCTACGATCACGTGCGTCAGCTTTGAAATCTTTGGTTTCCACAGGAGCGGACGACTTGAAGCTCCCTCACCACCGTCACCATCGTGTTTATCTTGTGCGCTGGGGCGCACGCTGACCAGTCGCACCCGCAGGACACAGGAAAACCACAACGGAAAATGATTGGTTTCCATTCCGAGGGCGTTTGTGGGAATATTGAGATCATTGTGTTTGCGTGGCTGACTCCAGTGGAGCAGCGTCACACTGCTGATAGTCCCAATAGCCACATCTCCAGCTAACTGCCCACTTAGCCCTCTGGTTACAGCCTCCTGCTGGAGTTTCGGCTTCCTGTTCAAGCGAGGACGTTTGTCTACATGGCAGGATCATCTGCTGCCATCAGTATCTTTGCTACATAGACAAGCAGCAGCAGCAGACGCAGCTTCATGTGGTTTTGTCGGGTGAAACTCCTCCTCCCACCTGCGCATGCAGCAGCGTTCAGAAGCAGCTCAGGGAAAGTCGGTCAGAAAACTGCTGCGGGTGAACTCCAGTTACCTCTGGGTTTCTCTTTTATGGTGCCAGCTCAGCGAAACAACACACACACACGCACGCACCCAGTGTTTTTAAACACACAAGCATGCTAACAACAACATTGAGGAATGCACGAGTCAGGTGTCTTTCTCTCTCTCTCTCGCTCTCTGTCCGCTAACCCCCAAACACCAGAATAAAACCCCTGGGAAGTTCTGTTTGCGTCCTCCCAGGCGGACGTACTGGGACGAGCGCTATAAAGTAATAAAAAATAAAAAAAAATTCAAATGTTATTAAGAAAGCGGGAGGCTGTAAAAAGTTATGAAGAGCCGCAAGCGAGGGCTGAAGGCTGAACTGCAGTAACCTCTGCCGCTCGCCCTCTAGTAACCCTCGCCAACGGCCTTTGTCGGGGCCTATTGTTTGCGTCAGGCAGGTAGCTAGCTAGCAGCGCTGCGTCACATGACGCCTGCTGGGCCTGACACAATAGAACACACTGTGTGTGTGTGTGTGTGTGTGTGGATGTTTAACACCATATCAAAGCTCTGTTTGTTATCCCTGAGGCTTGTCCACCAGAGGGGGGCGCTGTTATGGTGGGCCGTGCTGGCAGGCGGGCCGACAGTGTTTTGGCCTGGCAGCTGCTTCTCAGGAGTGCGCCCTGTTGCTGCTGCTGCTGTTGCTGCTGCTGCAAGGAATGCAGTGCAGGCACGCTGGCAAACAACACAGCGGCTCCACGACGCAGGTTGTGCAAACGCAGCCGCTTCCTCGGGAGTCATAGGGGTTTCTTTTTTAATTCCCGGGTGACAAACGGAGGAAGCGTCGCCTGCAGTGTGGTCCCTCTGGAGATGTGGGCGGGATGGGTTTTCTTTGGGAAAGAAAAGAAACACGAACAAACACGAGATGTGGAACACGCCTCCTCCCATTCTCCCAATGCAAGCGACCAATCGACGCCCTTTCATCACCAGAGTCCCTCCAAAGCCTCTGAAATATCCTCCAGTCACAGTCTGACCTGATTTGCACAACATAAAAATGTCTGTCTCAACGTGGGGCTGCTTCAAAGTGGAGCCGCAGCCCCCCCTGGGGGGCCGGAGGAGACGCTCTTTCATGGTTTTTAATGAAAAGCTCCAAAGCTTCAGGCAACAATCTCCCAACAACAACATACACAACCAGAGGAAGCAGGGCCAATCACAGCTGCTGCTGCTGCTGCTGCTGCAGTCGAACCCTCGGTGTTTGTCTGCTCGTCCAACCACGTGCAGTAAACAGTGTGTTAACGTGGGGGGGGGGGGGGTTGTTTGGAGCGGCAGCAGGTGGCCAAACAGGATCCCTGCAGCTGATGGTGAGCAGCAGTCACCTGGAAAGCTGTTTAACCTGTCGGACAGAAGCAGGTGACGGCACGGTGCAATCTTCTTAATCCTGCGGGGGGGGGCCGGGGTTACTACAGTTCAAACCCAGGACAGTCTAGTCCCAGTGATGTTGCGTCTCAGCACCGCTCGGCAACAATCCCTCACTTCCTGCAGGTCAAAACAAAGGCAGCAGCAGCAGCAGCAGCAGCAGCAGCAGCTGCAGCTGCTGTGTGTCTCGGCCCGGACGCTGCTGGTTTACTCCTTCAGCCCAAACAATAACTCCTGTTACACTTTGAAGCATCAAAGATCACATTAAACACAAACCACCGCGCCCTCTAAAATTAAACCGCTAGCACTGGTGTGTGTGTGTGTATGTTTGGGGGGGGGGGGGGGGGGGGGTTCAACTGGTGCTCAACTGGTTCCTGCTGGCTCGGCACCGTCCAAGTTCCACTGCCAGAGGGACGTTTGTCATTAGGAAGAGACTGAAAGGGACAAGACAGTGAGTCACTGCTGAACAAATGTTTTTGTTGCATCAGCGCTCCCATTGCTACACACACACACACACACACACACACACACACACACACACACACACACACACACACAAGGCCTGTCAGGGCTCCTGCAAAGAGCATCAGATAAACAGGAAGTTTCTTTTCTGCGCTTCACTTTGAGGTTTTCACAAACAGAAACTGATAGTTGACCTCCTCCTCCTCCTCTTCTCTCCTCCTCCTCCTCCTCCTCCTCCCAGGCACCTCTTCTTCACGCACGTCAAGGAGGACCTCCACCACGGCCACCTGCGCATGGGCTCGGAGCAGGCGGAGGAGCTGAGCGCCCTGCTGGCCCAGGCCGAGTTTGGCGACTACAACCAGAACACGGCGCAGTACTGGTACTCGCAGCTGTGCGGGGAGGAGCCCAGCGCCGCCACGCTAAGCAGGTAGGACGACCCGCCGTGGAAGTTCACCTGTGGACTGATGGAGACACGTAGACAAGATGTTGGCCCCCATCAGCCTGAGAGGTGGAGGCTGGAACCTTGGAGGTGGAGACACGCTTTTGACTCTTGAATGATGGAGGCGGAGCCCTGGAGCTGCCTCCATGGTTCCAGGCGCTGGTCTCCTCTTGCAGTCACGGAGGGTGGATGCAGTTACTGCCTTGCAGTGCAGCGGCCCTGCCATGCGACTCTGTTCAGGAGCCTCGACACAGTATTGCATGAATAAAGTCCAGAAGAGAAGTGCGCCTCCCTCCACTGGCAGCTGCACTTAATGCACTAAATGATGCATGGCATGCACGGTTGCGTGCATGCATCACCGATGCCCTTCTGCGAGATTGCGGATAAATTGCGTCCTGTGATGTCACTTCCTGTCTGAGCTCACGCTCGCTCACACTGGGCTTTTTTTTTTTTTTCCTCCTCCTCTCCTCCTCCCCTGCCACAGTATCGTCTCCCGCCACAAGAGGCTGGAGGGCCTGAGCCAGGGCTCGGTGGAGTACCAGGCGCTGCAGCTGGTCTCGTCCCTGGAGCACTACGGCGTGGAGTGGCACTGGGCGCGGGACGGCGCCGGCCAGCGCCTGGCCATCGGCGTCGGGCCCGACGGCATCGCCGTCTGCAAGGAGGACTTCAGTCTGGTCAACACGTAGGTCCCCACACCTCCAGCTGGTACCATCACTCCTCCAGCCACTCTGGTCTCCTCACTCTCTCTCTCTCTCTCTCTCTCTCTCTCTCTCTCTCTCTCTCTCTCTCTCTCTCTCACCCTCACTCACCCTCACTCTCTCTCTCTCTCTCTCACCCTCTCTCTCACTCTCTCACTCTCTCTCTCACCCTCACTCACTCTCTCTCTCTCTCTCTCTCACCCTCACTCTCTCTCTCACTCTCTCTCTCACTCTCTCTCACTCCCTCTCTCTCTCTCTCACTCCCTCTCTCTCTCTCTCACTCTCTCTCTCACTCCCTCTCTCTCTCTCTCACTCTCTCTCTCACTCTCTCACTCTCTCACTCCCTCTCTCACTCTCTCTCTCTCACTCTCTTTCTCTCTCTCTCACTCTCAATCTCTCACTCCCTCTCTCTCTCTCTCTCTCTCCTCTCTCTCTCTCTCTCTCACTCCCTCTCTCTCTCTCTCACTCTCTCACTCCCTCTCTCACTCTCTCTCTCTCACTCTCTTTCTCTCACTCTCACTCTCACTCTCTCACTCCTCTCTCTCTCTCTCTCACCCTCACTCTCTCTCTCTCTCTCACCCTCACTCACCCTCACTCTCTCTCTCACCCTCACTCACTCTCTCACTTTCTCTCACTCTCTCTCTCTCTCTCTCTCTCTCACTCTTTCTCACCCTCACTCACTCTCTCACTCTCACTCTCTCACTCACTCACTCTCTCTCTCGCCCCTCAGGGTCAGCTACGCCGTCATCCAGATCGCGACCCAGTCGGGGAAGAGCGTCTACCTGACGGTCACCAACGACGCCAGCGACAACGTGGTGCTGATGTTCAAGCTCATCAGCAACCGGGCGGCCAGCGGCCTGTACCGCGCCGTCACCGAGACGCACGCCTTCTACAGGTGAGCCCCAGTACTGCGATGAGACGTGTTGTGCAGCCTGGCGTGGAGGAGCCGACCCAGCAGAGTGGAGCCAGCTGCTGCTCACTGCTTCTTGGACCTGTGGGTGATCCATCCAAGCAGAACCACGCTGACCTGCTTCACGGTGCCTCGCAGTCAAACTGCAACTCGCTGAGCTAAAGTTTGGCTCCTTGTGCAGTTATTCTTTTACAAGCCCGCACGCTGCCACTCAGGCGCCTGGCACCTAAGAACCACAGACCTTGACCCAAATGAGCCTGACTGGAAACACAGAGTAGTTGACACGGTTCCACCGCCTCAGGGACTTTATGTACAGTGGCGAGTGCTCGACCCCCCCCCCGCCACCGCTCGACCCCCCCCCCCCCCCCCCCCCGCTCGACCCCACCGGGCTGTGAGCAGTCTTGGTCTGGTCAATCAGTGACAGGGAGACGCAGTGCAGAGCTCCACGCCGCACACGCACACCTCACTCAGCCGTCATTCCTTCCTCCGCCTGCAGGTGCGACACCGGTGACGGACGCCGTGATGATGCAGTACAGCCGCGACTTCAAGGGCCACCTGGCGTCGCTCTTCCTCAACGACAACATCAACCTGGGCAAGAAGTACGTCTTCGACATCCGCCGCACCTCCAAGGAGGTGTACGACCACGCCCGCCGCGCCCTCTACCACTCCGGCGTGTCGGACCTGAGCCCGCGGCCCGCCGGCAGCGTGCGCTCCGCCTCCTCGCCCGGCCGCGGCGAGGACGACGGGCCGGACTGCGGCAGCTGCCGGCAGAGCCGGGCGCTGCAGGAGCGGCTGCAGAAGCTGCGCGAGGCGCTGCTGTGCATGCTGTGCTGCGAGGAGGAGATCGACGCCGCCTTCTGCCCCTGCGGTCACATGGTCTGCTGCCAGAGCTGCGCCAACCAGCTGGAGGTGAGAGAGCGGCCCACTGAATTCATGCCTCCTCGGTGGAGTGATCCACCTTCCCAATGCATTCATGGACAAGCGGCGATTCTTTTCCTGACAGCCTAAATTTCACAATGTGACACATTAATAATAATAATAATAATGATAATAATAGTAATAATAATAATTTATTGAACCCTTCAATAATGTTGAGGCTGCAATGTGACCCAGTTTTACATGAGAGAAGAGAAAAACCCACCCAGCTTTGATCCTCTGACCGTAAGCTGACTTCTAATGAGTCAACTTTAAAAAAAACTCATTTAAAGTAACTTGTTCTAGGGTGAGTTGCTCTTTCCTGCCACTACACTCTTATAAATAGATTAACTACATGTGTAAAAAAAAAAAATCGAATGCGAATCCATAATGGCTCCAATATAAAGCATTGCATTGCAGCCAGGAGGTGGCGATATACAGAAGGTGGTTTGCCACATGGAGCCAAATAAGTCAAAGTTCTGCAACTGGCAGTTGTTTCCAGGGTGAAAGGTGGACACAACACTTGCTGCACTGCATGGGAAAATGCACTCGCTGCAGCTGTTTCCATTTCCTGCTGTCTGTAACAAAGACCCGACGCACAAAAACAGCCTTCAAATCCCCAAAGTCCTGACAAAATGTCACCAACACAGCGCAACAATGACGACAACTTGAGGAGAAAGAGAAAGCTGAAGACTTGAAGCTGCAGCTGCACCAGCGGACTTCACTGACAACACTGACCTGCTGCTGCTGCTGCTGAAGGCAGCAGGATCTCTCACACACCCCCCCACACACACACTCAGCAGTGGTTGAACTGCTACCTCACCCCCTCCTCCAGTGATGAGTGTCTCAGCCTCCGCCGGCCTCGGCTGACGCTCAGCATCCTCGTGGTTTTCACACTCGACTCTTTTCTGCCGTTTCTCACCAACGAAACGCAACTTTGTTTTTTTTCTTTACTCACCCTGCTGTCTCTCTCTCTCTCTCTCTCCCCCCCCCCCCCCGCAGCTGTGTCCCGTGTGCCGCTCAGAGGTGGAGAACGTCCAGCACGTCTACCTGCCCACCTGCACCAGCCTGCTGAGCCTGACGCTGCCCGACAACCACCAGCACCGCGGGGGGGGCGGCGTCCCGCCGGCCCCCATCCGCAGGGAGACGACCTCCACCGAGTTCAACCACAAGATCTGCAGCGTGTAAAAAAACAAAACAAAACAAAACCAGGACAATGACGACGAAACAAAGAGACAAATCAAACCCAGAGCATTTGTTTTTTTGCCGGGGGGGCCGTCCTGCCGGCAGCGACGCCCACCCCAGGAAACCATGGACCTGACAAACCAAAACCTCCAGAGCAAAATCAAAGATCTCCACACTCCTCCTCCTCCTCCTCCTCCTCTCCCATCATGCATTGTGTCCAGAATGAGTTAGAAGAGACGAGCTTTGTCAGTTGAACTGATCCGGACTTTCCTTTTTCCTTCTTGTCGCTGGGGAACCACAGCGGATGATTTTTAGATTTGCTTAACGCTGCATCTTTTTGATTTGTTTGTGTTGTTGTTGTTGTTGTTGTTGTGTTCACTGACATTTTTTTTTTTTATGGTTCTTCTTTTTCGACTCGAAAACCGGGATCTTGTGTTGTGGACGCCGAGTGAAATGCATCATTTCAGAATATTTATTTTCCTCACTGTGGTTTTTCTCCGTCGCCGTGCCGACCGTCTGGGTGGCGCTGGTGGTGGTGGTGGTGGTGGGCGGGGCTCTCTAGGGGGGCTGGATGTGGGATCTGAGAGAGGGAGGAGGGTCTCCTGGTCCCCCAGCAGCACTGTGTGTCCGACACTCCCTCAGTTTCCTGCCACGCTTTGCCGCAGGTCTCTGAAACAACAGGCCCCGCCCTCCACGCGGCTGCGTTCCTCACAGTTTCTTCTTCTTTTTATCTCCACGCAGAAGCCACAGCGTCACGTGGCCGCTGCCTCTGATGGCCTCTGCTGTGACTGTTCTTCTTTCTAGCCACTGGCTTTGGCTTTGTCAAAGGCTACTAGGAGGTCTGTCTGTGCAATACTCGCTTGCTTTCTTCTTGGGACAAGTTGTTCTTTTTTTTTAATTGTATTTAATTTCAAAAACTATTTAAGTTTGAAGACAGAAATGACGTCGTCACTTTACCAAGGATGTTTTTCCACACGTCTGTAGGGGGCGTTTTTCTGGCCTTAATGTAGCAACAGGAGCATCGTTTTGATGACAAAACTTTCCACAGACTCTTGTTTTCCAGGCCTGGACGTGGGGAAACGCTCTTTAACGCTCACTTTGAATAAGCTGCAGGGTATATAAAAAAAACAACCTTTTTTTATTTGATTTTTTCACCAGTAGCTGATTTTGTTTCTGTTTTCTGAAGCAAAAGCCACGATGCTCTGTAAGATAACTCTTAGAATGAGATCCTTTTATATCTGTTCTGTTTCTAACAAGAGTATTAATAAAGTTCTTTTTTTTAAACTAAGATGTGTTCGTGTGTGTGTGTGACACAAGTGACTGAAGCACTGCGACCTTTGTGCCTGAACCTGGAAGGTCGCTGGTTGTCACCTGGTGCTGGAGACCCTAAACCCCTCGCTGAAATGGAAACAGAAACAGAATGCGTGCGTGCTCCTCCGAAGGATCATAAGAAACCAAATTCCCTCCTGATATCCCAGAAGGAGAACCAGCGTTGCCTTGCGACCTCCTACCAGTTGGTAAAAGTTTCTCTGGAAGACAAAGTTGTCGAGATGGATCAGAAGACCTGCTGTCCTGAGATCATCTTGCCAGGAAGACGAAGGTCAAGGGCCTTTTTTTAGCCGGCTCCTGCCGGGCGCCGCTGCTCGGCCTCCGCAGGCGAGCCCCGGCCATGGAAAGGTCGGAGTTTCCGATCGCCACGGTCGGAGCGCAGGAGGGAATCTCGGAGACGCTGAGCGAGGAGAAGCCGTGGGTACGCCGCTGAGTGGCGTCGTGGAGGAGAAGGTCGCTCTGATTGACCTCTTTGATAAATGGTCTCTCAGCTTCAAGATGTTGGAAGCCTGGAGCACCAGCATCACGATCCCCACCAGGAAGTCGAAGAAGAAAAGGGACAAACGCAGGAAGTGGGCCTCGCTAATGCTAAAGACATTAGCAGGAGCAGACTAGGCAAGGCCCCCCCACCCCCCGAGATACATTCTGATTGGCCAGCTGGAACAAACACAGAGTGTTCATCCACCTCATTGGCTGGCTGTTTCCTCGCACGTGCAGGGCCCAAACTGCAGCGTCGAGGGTCCGGAGTGTATGAGCGAACTAAACCAACAAACGCTTCCTCTCACAGCAGCCGCTTCGTCTTCATTACCCCGCTGGCTAAACTGTGCACTGCACCCTAGGACAGCCCTGGGGGAAGCGACGACGAGCCGCTGACTGGCTGCTTAATGCTCCTCACTCTGGAACCTCCGGAGCCTCGGCAGGCCTGGGGAATGTTTCTCTATGAGAATCGGACTGAGCTGAATCTCCCGAGTCCGCCAAAATAAAGTAGACACACATCAGGTTCTGCACCTGCAGAGGCCTCCATGGAGGACCTGCAGGGCTGAAGAGCTGTCCAGTGGACCGCTTCCCTGGCTGCAGCTGACACCTGAACACCTGACCCACTCAGCAGGTCCTGGAACTTGTTTTCACTCCAACACACACACACACAGAGGTCAGAGTCTCCAGCAACATCCCTTCCACAACACATCTGCCTCCTCCTGCAGCACCATGCTCACAAAGAAGCAGTTTGTGCCCCCCCGGCTTCCCAGTTCCACCTGAGATGGAAAACAAGTATAAATTCTAGAGTTGATGTCATTTCAAGCCTCGCCAGGAGAGGAAGAACATCAAAGATCCTGCAGCAGCTTCTCACATCTGCATCTGCATCTGCACAGCCCACAGACACACACACACACACACACACACACATTGGCATCATCAGCTGCTGGGTAACAGTGTGTGTGTGTGTGTCTCGTTAAGGTAAACAACATGCCGTCTCCACAATGTTCTCCTCCTTGCAGCTCCACGCTGCAACTCAGCAGCTGCTTGGACTCCCAGGCGAGAAGCGGAGCCGCCCGTCTCTTCCAGCAGACGCCAGTTTGTGCGTTCGGGGTGTAAACATTAATGAGCTGCTGCTGAAGATTAGCCAGCCAGCCACTGCAGCTGGACTGTCTTGGTAACCGGGTCAGCAGCAGAGAGTTGTTGAGCAGTGGACACTCTTTGCTGTTTTGCAACGAGATGCAGAAGTCGGATTTGGGTCTGTTGCAACAGAAGCAGTCAAATGTAACACACACACACACACACACACACACACACACACACACACACACACACACCTCGAGGCTCTTTCACCTACTTTGGTCCTGGATATCAGATAACTGTCACTCCTCTGACAGCAGATTGGTGGTTGAGTTGAAGGCAGAGGATCTGCTGGAGTCTTATCAGCCACACAGGCCTGCAGGGACTCAGCAACTTCTTATCAATGCACTTCACTGAGACCGGGGGGGGGGGGGGGGGGGGGGGGGGGTTTACAATGCGACGGCTTTCTGTGGCCTTCAGAGCTTCGGATGACGCCGATGCCATCAGTTTGATTCCACGACACACTTTGTCCACGTTCTCCATGCAGACGCACCACTGGAAACCATGGAACCAGCCGTGCTCGTGCGACGGTTGTGTTGCTGTGCCGGGCCGGACTCAGGGTGGCAAACACTCAACAATGAGGCTCAGTGAAAGGCTGCGACAGACGCAGAAAATATCCAAGAGCCACTCGAGGTTGCCAGGAAACACTGAAGCTGCCACAGCAGAACTCTGCTGCCGGCTCTGTGGTGCCCTGAGTTACGCTGCCATCTAGTGGCGCTATCTGGTACTGGCGGAGTTGGTGGAGTCGCGTGGAACTCGGCGCTGCTCCTCAGAGGGTTCAACAAGGAAATGAAGAGATAAACAATACAGTTTTTCATAAATAATAATAACAATAATAATATTTGTTTATGCATTTTCTTTCAATCTTTAATGAGTTACTGACACAGTTAGACATGTCATTATTTATCAGTGTATTTATTTATTTAATGTTGGCATTTTGATCATTGAAGAATGATGGACTGAGGTTCATCAGGTGTTTATTATTGCTAATAATCACATATTTGGCATTTTCAGCCACGCATCTCACCCAGCAGGCTGTCAGGACAAATGGCTCAGTGTGGTGTAGGGCCTGACAGTGGGTCAGGGTCGGGGTCGGGGTCGGGGTCGGGGTCAGAGGTCGGCAGTTTCAACTCTCATCAGAGCCAGTGTGTTTTAAGGCATCAACAGTCAAAATACAAAGATCAGAGTGGCCTGGGGGGCCTGGGGGGGGGGGGGGGGGGGGGTGGGGTTGGGGCTGGACGTCCGCTGGGATTGATCCCGACAGCCAGCTGCCAGTGACGCAGGTTCCACTGGGACCACGTGACTGCAGCAGGTCACTGCGGCTGGAGGCCAGGTTGCATAAGAAAATTCACAAGTACGCCATTCAATAATCAACTGTGCCATTGTTCAATGTAAAGTTTAAATAGAAATGCAGAAATGAATGATAGAACATCTTCATCATTTAGCCAAAGCCCTTCCAGACGCCTTTGATCTTTTTAGCGCTGTACAAATAAGAGTTGATTGATTGATTGATTGATAATTAGATAAATAATTGAATCAATTTGATATGTTAAAATATGATATTAATATAAATAACTATTTACTTATTTCTACTTCATGCTGTGATCCTGCAGAGAAAAGTCTGTGTGGAAATCTTCTCCATTTCAAAAAATCCTCCACCTGGTGGAAGCCTGCAGGTGGTGCACGGTCCCTTTAAGGGCTTCCCTCTTTGGTCATGACGTCACAGTTAGCAATAGCTCCTCCCCCTGGCTCCTCAGAAAACTAAAACTGGCTCATCCACCCTGAAAAGCTCTTTTTTCAGGGTGGATGAGCCAGACTTCAGCTGAATGACTGCATCACTCTGAGCAGCTGACCAAAGCAACACAAACAACAACAACAACAACAACAACAACATGTTTCTATTTGACCAGGCTGCATTTTCACTGCACCTCCTCCTCCTCCTCCTCCTCCTCCTCCCTGCTTTACAGAGCAATGCCCCGAGTGGACAGCAGGAGTGCTCTATCGCACTGCAGAGAACACGCCCCACTGCAGTGCTATCATGTCTGTGCGTGTGTGTGCGTGTGTGTGTGTGTGTGTGTGTGTACGCGCCAGGGTGTGTGTCAGCGAGGCCACTGCTGCCAGTCTGCAGGAGGGAGAGAGAGAGGGAGAGAGAGAGAGGAAGGGGGAGGCAGACGGACAGAGAGAGAGAGGGAGAGAGAGAGGAAGGGGGAGGCAGACGGACAGAGAGAGAGAGATATAG
This sequence comes from Nelusetta ayraudi, assembly GCF_046127955.1. Taxonomy (NCBI): domain Eukaryota; kingdom Metazoa; phylum Chordata; class Actinopteri; order Tetraodontiformes; family Monacanthidae; genus Nelusetta; species Nelusetta ayraudi. The sequence continues at coordinate 150,676 of NW_027466274.1, forward strand.
AGGGAGGGAGAGAGGAAGATAGGTGGTGGATGGAGGGAGGGGGGCACCAGGCCCAAATAAAGCCATGAGGGCCCCGGCTGGGACGGAGTCCTGGCTATAAATACGCTGGCCGCCTGGAGGTTCGGGCTTGGTGGCTGCGGCTTGAGACAGACGACCACCACCACCACCACCACCGCTGCTGCTGCTGCTGCTGCTGCTGCTGCTGCGGCCTTCCTCAGGGGATCCACCTGCTCCTCCTCCTCCTCCTCCTCCTCCCTCCTCGTCTTCTCCTCCACCTGGTCATCGCTGCTCCGGCCGGCCAAGATGCCTCGCGTGGACGCCGACCTCAAGCTGGACTTTAAGGACGTCCTGTTCCGGCCCAAGAGGAGCAGCCTGAAGAGCCGCTCCGAGGTGGGTGCAGCCGGGGGGTGGGGGGTGGGCGGGGGGCGGGTGACGGACAGACAGGAAGTGCAGCGCAGCCTCTGAGCTGCGAGATGTGAAGGAGATATTAACCATTCCTGCCTGCACTGCACTGTGGTGGAGTGAACACAGGAGGCAGCAGAGGGTCCAGGAGTGGAGAAGTGATTATTATTGATCATTATTATTATTATTATTGTTATTAGTGTGCTTCACTCTGCGGGCCGGATGAAGTGCGAGGCCATCGCGGTCTAGCGAGCTGCGTGACGCACGACGGCGACCTTTCTGAGAGCTGAGGCCGGCGCTCCGATCAACAGCTGGCCCTGAACGCCTCGTCCGACCCGCAGGGACACGCATGGGTTTTTAAATGTCGGAGCAGCACAGGCGACGCTTTGCTTCGACCGGCGGGGCATGGTTACAGTCTGCGGCTCAGCCAGGGTCAGAGATTTGGGGTCTGAGGTGAGAAGTGGGAGAGGGGAGGAGCCTTCTCTCTCGTCCTGACAGGTGGCGAGCAACACGAGACACTTCTCAGAAAGCCCCCGGTTTAAAAATAGGGCCCACAGTTACACATTCCATCAGCTTCAGGAAGTGTCAGGTCGGCCACAGCAGCAGCAGCAGCAGCAGCAGCAGCAGCAGCAGCCGTTAGCTGAGTTCACATGTCTTTTCCACACATGATGAAAAATAAAGAAATAAGCGGGAGTGCAGTAGCTGCTGCAGACGTGCACAGAGAGAAAAACAAAGCGCAGTGGAGCCGTGGCTGCAGCAGCAGCAGCAGCAGCAGCAGCAGCAGCTGCAGCAGCGTTGAGACATCCTGGAGGATGGAGGTGTGGCAGGGAGGCGGTGGGCAGCAGCCAATCACTGAGGCAGCAGCCAATCACTGAGGCAGCAGCGTCAATAGGCCCCCTGGGGGCGGAGCAGGTTGCACTGCTGCAGTGGGGGGGGGGGATCTCACACTCGACCCAGTTCAAATCAAGATGACTGAGAAGCAGTGAAATATGTGACTGCGTCTGCTCCCTGTCATGTGATCCAGCTGATTGTTTTCTGCACTTTCTGACTTTATTTACATTTTTTTTTTTTTTTTTTTACCCACTCTGTGTGTGTGTATTTGTGTTCCAAGACTCACTGCACTACAATACACACACACTTATTTTGAGGGTTGACCCGAAATCATTGCTGCGCTTTCAAGAAGATCTCATGGCGGACAAAATCAAAAGATATCTTCCCCCATGGAGATCAATAATAGAGTTTGATTGGTTAAAACTAACGACATCAAAGAAATATGAGCAGAAGTAATGGATATGAAAGACACATTGATAAATATTGTTATATTTGACCAGGAAGTCACCGACGTTGCTACGTCACTCAAAATATTCCTCTGAAATTTGAGAAGAGCCACTAAAATGCTCCAAACTGAGGGGGCGGGGCTTGTTTACCAAAGGGGGCGGGTCTTGTTTTCCAAGCTGCTCCTCGAAATAAAGAAAGAAAGAAAACTTTTTTCCCAACCACCGCGTGGCTTGACAGTCGCTCACCTGGCCCTTGCGCCCTTCAGGTCGACCTTCAGAGGACCTTCACATTCCGCAACTCCAAACACACCTACACCGGCATCCCCGTCATCGCCGCCAACATGGACACCACGGGGACCTTCGAGATGGCGCGAGTCCTCGCCAAGGTGAGTCAGCTGGAGCCACTGCAGCAGCAGCAGCAGCACCAGAACCAGAACCAGCCCAAGCACCAGCACCAGAACCAGCAGGTTTTTGTGGTTTTTGTGGTTGAGTTGACGGCAGCATTGTGACTTCCTGTCTTTGCAGCACACTCTGTTCACAGCCGTTCACAAACACTACTCGGTGGAGGACTGGAAGAACTTTGCTGCTCATCACCCAGACTGCCTGGAGGTAACGTCGCACATGGACTTTTATTTTTTCATTTGAATTCACGGAAAGGACCCAAATGATGCAACAAAAAAAAAAAATAGCTGTCAGAAATATTGAATGTTGAAAAAAAAAAAGTCCATCATTTACTGTGTGCAAAAAAGGGTGCACCCTGGTTTACAGAGTGCCCTTTGTGACCTCACGTTTGTGGCGCTCACACTGACAACCCCTCCCACGCCTCCCCGCACCTGTCAGGCGTTAGCTTGGACTTTTGCCTTTGTCCAGACAAGCAGAAGGTCAGACGAAGCATCGGTGTGAGGCTGCAAACAGAGGGCTAAAACTGGAGCCGAGGCAAAAAAAAATCAAGATCTAAAACTTGAAAAAGATTAAAAGTTGAATTTCTATATACGCTCTAATAAAAGCTGTTGCTCTCTCTCTCTCTCCCCCCTCACTCTCTCTCCCCCCTCACTCTCTCTCTCCCTCTCTCTCTCTCCCCCTCTCTCTCCCTCTCCCTCCCCCCTCTCTCTTCTCTCTCTCCCTCTCCCCCCTCACTCTCTCTCTCTCCCTCCCCCCTCTCTCTTCTCTCTCTCTCTCCCTCTTCTCTCCCCCTCTCTCTCTCTCCCTCTCCCCCCTCACTCTCTCTCTCTCCCTCCCCCCCTCTCTCTTCTCTCTCTCTCTCCCTCTTCTCTCCCCCCTCTCTCTCTCCCTCTCTCCCTCTCCCCCCTCACTCTCTCTCTCCCTCCCCTCACTCTCTCTCTCTCCCTCTCCCCCCTCACTCTCTCTCTCTCCCTCCCCCCCGCTCTTCTCTCTCTCTCTCCCTCTTCTCTCCCCCCTCTCTCTCTCTCCCTCTCTCTCCCTCCCCCCTCTCTCTCTCTCCCTCTCCCCCCTCACTCTCTCTCTCTCCCTCCCCCCCTCTCCCTTCCCCCCCCCCCCCTCCTGCCTCTCTCCAGCACGTGGCCGCCAGCTCAGGCAGCAGCAACGCCGACCTGGACAAGCTGGTGGCCATCGTGGAGGCCGTCCCCGCCCTCCAGTACATCTGCCTGGACGTGGCCAACGGCTACTCAGAGTACTTTGTGGAGTTTGTGAAGAGGGTCAGAGAGAAGTTCCCCAAACACACCATCATGGTGAGACCACCACAGAGTGTCTGGGCCGTGTGTGTGTGTGTGTGTGTGTGTGTGTGAGTCTGACCCTGTGCACCTTCCAGGCTGGCAACGTGGTCACAGGGGAGATGGTGGAGGAGCTCATCCTGTCTGGTGCTGACATCATCAAAGTGGGCATCGGGCCAGGTGTGTTCACATCGCAGCTCACCTCCACACCTTTACATACATGTACAGAAACACACATGTACTGTACACATACGTGTATAGTCTGTACACCTGTAGAGCTTTTACGTATAGAATTACACACATTCATACATGTGTGTGTGTAAACTGTTGCCGGTGACCGGCGCCTACAAAACAACGTTGAGGGTGCCAATGGCCGGGGGAGGGGTGTCAGGTAGCCCTTTATGACATCATGAGGGGCAGGTCTCCAGTTTGTTTGGTTTTTCTTTTGGCACAAACTTTCTAAAAAGTGTTGCAAGTTAAAGAAGTGAAGGGTTTTGACGGCCTTTGGCATTTCTCTGATTTCTCTCTCGTGTGTGTGTGTGTGTGTGTGTGTGTGTGTGCAGGCTCTGTGTGCACCACCAGGATCAAGACGGGGGTGGGCTACCCGCAGCTCAGCGCTGTGATCGAGTGCGCTGACTCGGCACACGGCCTCAAAGGACACATTATCTCCGTGAGTCCCGCACGTGGTGACATCATGAAGGGCAGGAATAATCCAAAGCACATCGCCGCAGGGAACAAAGGCATCTGATTGGCTGTCTGATGGGCAGGTCTCTGTGGATGACAGATGTCACCCACAGTTACTGCACTGTGCATCGCTTCAAAAGAAAACGACTCAGGCCCCCAAAATTCCCACCTGTAGTACTGGGGGTCGGCCAGCAGAGGGCACCACTTGTAATATTCTTCTGTGGCCTCGTGATGCACAGGAAGACGCCGCACATCGGGGCTCTTCATTAACTTCGGACTTTACCAGTGATATGCGCTCGTATCACTCCGCCACAGCCTCGTCACTCTGGTCCCAGCGTGTCTCACTACAAGAGTGCAACAACGAGGAGTGGTTGTGTTACCTGAGCAGGCAGTTGTTGAGTGGAGTGTCTCTCTGTCCAGGACGGCGGCTGCAGCTGCCCGGGAGACGTCGCCAAGGCCTTCGGTGAGGTTCCAAAACTTCCAACGCACTCACTCATCCTCATCAAGGCCCAGCTGGCTGGAATCACTCCGCCCTCACCTTTGACCTTCTCTTCTTCCTCTTCTTCTTCTTCTTCTTCTTCTTCCTCTTCCTCCTCCTCCTCCTCTTCTTCTTCTTCTTCCTCTTCCTCCTCCTCCTCTTCTTCTTCCTCCTCCTCCTCTTCTTCTTCCTCTTCCTCCTCCTCCTTCTCCTCCTCTTCTTCTTCCTCTTCCTCCTCTTCTTCCTCCTCCTCCTCCTCTTCTTCTTCTTCTTCCTCTTCTTCCTCTTCTTCCTCCTCCTCCTCCTCTTCTTCCTCCTCCTCCTCCTCCTCCTCCTCCTCCTCCTCAGGCGCGGGAGCCGACTTCGTGATGATGGGGGGGATGCTGGCGGGCCACGACCAGTGCACCGGCGAGCTCATCGAGAAGAACGGCAAGAAGTTCAAACTCTTCTACGGCATGAGCTCCGACACGGCCATGAAGAAATACGTGGGCGGCGTGGCGGAATACAGGTGAGGCGGGGGGGGGGGTCCTCAGGTAACTCACTGACTTCATTGCCGTATTTCATTAGCCGGTATTCAGAGAACCTCTGGCGACCCCCAACCCTGCGTGGGCTCATTCTGGCGACCCGGATGTGAAAGCAGCGGTCGTTCCTCCTTCTCTGCTGCCCGACGACTAAAAATAGAACCCAAAACCAAACTGCAAGAACTGAGACCGTAGACCGGGTTAAAGTTTCAAACGTTGGGGTTAGAATTGTTCCTTTACTCTGACTTACAGAGGTCACGGTCGCTCATGTGGTGCTTTCACATGCAACTTCCTGCAGGCTCCTACTTGGACCAAGGTAAGGTCAATAATAAATAACTCGGTTTTCTCTCGGTTCTGTTCTGTTATTGCTCTCTCCCAAGACCAACAGCTCTACAGTGTCCACTGCTTCCATGAACAATAGATATGACTCTAATGACGTCACGTTGAGGACACCGGTAGCTGCTTTTCTGACTGGGAGCGACTGTGCTCCCCTCCTCAGGGCCTCGGAGGGCCGGACGGTGGAGGTGCCCTACCGAGGGGACGTGGAGAACACCATCCGCGACGTGCTGGGAGGCCTCCGCTCCACCTGCACCTACGTGGGCGCCGCCAAGCTGAAGGAGCTGAGCAGGAGGACCACCTTCATCCGGGTCACCCAGCAGTCCAGCCAGATGTTCACCTAGTGGGCAGCTGCCGACCCGTCCGGGAAGCGTCGGGCCGATACCAGCTTCCCAGACCGGCCTCAACTAACCTCACACTTTGTATTTTGGAGCATGCTGGCAGCCACCAGCAGAGGGCGTCGGTGGGGGCTTACACAGCTGACAGGGTTCTGTATTCACCGGCTGCTCCTGGTGTAGGAAAAGCAGCAAACTAACAAAAATATTCAAGTCCAGCAAGGCATGATGGGACGTGAAGTTTAAATATGGATTGAAATGACTGAGATACCGGATGATGTATTCCAGTGTCGGCCCCATAAACCATTTGTGTTGGGCTCCAGTGGCCCCAGTGATGATGCACATGCTAACACATGCTCACATTGAAAATGTGCAATAAAGGAATGAGCAGCGGAGGTCAAGCAGCAGAACACAAACACGTCTCCGTCAAGCTGTCTTTCTCAGGGCCGCGTCTGCGCCGTGCGTCCAGGGGAAGTCGCAGCTTCAGGGCGGTGGTGCAGAAATACAAGATGCAACTTTCTCAGACGTCACCCTTTAAAGTGTTGCAATAAACCGCATGCAGGACCTGCTGCCCATTTCCAAAGTGGTGTCGATCAATGTGCGCAATTCACCCCGCATTCACCCCACATTCACACTCTTCACTCTTTCTCGTTTGTCGGGAATCTTCTGGACCTCTTCCGAGCATTCAGAAGGTCAGATTTAGCAGGGAGCAGTAAACACAGGGCTAAAGACGCTAGCTCCTTGAGATCCAGAGAGCCTAGCGTGAAAAACAAAGATGTCAAAGGAGGCAGAGTGTGGGTTGAACTCTGGCCACCAGAGGGAGTCAGGCCAACTCTCTTCAAAGGCTAAATTATTTGTAGAATTGTGAATTATTATGGGCTGTGTTTAGTGATTGGACTCAATAAAGACAGAGGCAGCGCAGAGTACAGATATGTCAAGGTTTCATTTTCTTTCTCAAAGAGGTGCATTTGTACAGATGTCAATAGATACACCGACAGGCTTTTCTCCACGTCGCCCAGGGTGGGGGGGGGGTGGGGTGGGGGGGGGGGGGGTGGGGGGTGAGACACAGGGAGCTGGAGGTGAGTACAGTATAGTACAAACAAAGTTGGCTTGGGAACCGCCGAGGGCCCCCTGCAGGCCGCGCCTGTCCGCGCAGGGGGTCAGTGCCGAAGCCCCCCCCCCGCCTTCACGGCGACGCCTCCGCGACCCCACAGTTCAGTTCAGAGGTCGCCGCCGCCGGTCGGCAGGGAAACAGCGGCGAAAACAAAACAAAAACAAAAACAAAAACAAAAACAAAAACAAAACAAAACAAAACAAAACAAAACAAAACAAAAACACAACACAGCCCCGGGGGCCCCGAGTGTTCAGTACAGAGGAGGGCGGCGACATGGGTGAGAGGTGAGCCCCGCCTCTATACGTGGCAGTGGGCGGAGTCAGAGTTCAGACAGCAACAATCAGCCCACCAGCTGACCTGTGTGTGTGTGTGTGTGTGTGTGTGTGTGTGTGTGTGTGTGTGTGTGGAGGCGATCCGAAGCGTCTCCAGCAATCCGCCATGAGTGCGAGTCACCCGTCAACTATGAAATTTGTTAATCATATCAAATCATACGTCATAAATTTACATTTCTTGTATATCTTTCCTTCCAACCCATGAGAGAAAACAGCAAAGCTGTAAAGTGTAAAGTGATGGGGGTGAAACTAAAAGGTTGGAGTTGGGCTTCCACTAAGTTTTTTTTTTCTTGTTTCTTTTTGTTTTGTTTTGTTTTCTTTCTGCCTGAGTAGTTATCCAGCGCTATGGACATCGACAATGTCATACAAAAGAGAAAAAAAAGGAAAAAAAAACAGAGTGAATAATAAAAAGGAATCCTGATTGAATTCTGTTCATTTTTTTTTTTTTTTTTTAAAACACGCCACAAAAAGTGCCAAAAGAAAAAGAAAACGCATCCTTTGCTTTTTGCTTCTTCTTTTTCTTCTTTTGCAAATGAAAAGTACAAACGTCAAAGAAACAAATGAGAAGAGCCTCATTTTTTTTTTTTTTTTTTCTCGCATCGAAAAAGTCAAAGCTCACACACCAACATTCATTTTACTCGTAAAATTGTGCAAGAAGCCAATTTCTTTTTTTCTTCAAAGAAAAGAAAAGAAGAGACAACGTTAACGGCGTTCCTCTGGCGAGGAAGCTTGTCGTTACAAAAACCCTCAGGATTGACACATTCTCTGCAGAGTCCCCTGACGTCATGTTGAGTGCTACTGGGAGACAGGAAACACAGAAGCCAAAAGAAATAAGAAAATAAAAGCTCCTGCACCAACGACGATTTAGAAAAAAACAAAGAAAAGAAAAAAACATTTTCCCGACCACTCAGACAGCGGCACAGCGGAAAACAACTCCAAACAAACGACAAGAAGAGGGGGATGGGGGGGGAGGGGAGAGAGAAAATAACATCGCCAAAAGAGGAAAAAAAGAACCAAGGAACCGCCTGGCACCTCGGCCCGTTGGACCCAAGAACGCACCGGGCGCCAAGCAAGACGGAGACGCAGGAAACACAAAAAAAAACAGAGAGAGAGAGAGAGAGAGAGAGAATTCAATAACAATAACGGCGAGGTGATGTGCAAAAAAACCCTCCCCCGAAACTTAAAAAGTGAGCCGTCTCCCTCCACTGCTTTATTTCTATTTTTCCATTCTCTCCGTCCGTTCTGGATGAATGTTTACCCCCCCCAGGGAGGTTCCGGTCCGACACGACACGGACCGGACCGGAGCCGTCCTAGGATTAGAAAGTGCTGAAAACATTATCAAGTCTTTTACATCTACTTACATGTGCATCTCTGTTGGTTGCTTCTTTCTTTTTTTTATTCTTTTCATATATATGTGTGTATATATATATACTTACATACATACATACGTACATATGCAGATATTTTCTATATATTTCATTTTTTTTTTACAAAAAGTGGTCCCCACCAGTACTGAGGTGTCTTTTTGCGTTGCTTCTCTGTGTGGGTCAAAGGTCAGGGGTCACCGCCTGCCACCCCAGCAGGCCTCATCCACAGCCACCTGGGCACAGCTTCTCCAGCACAACTTCCAGAATCATCTCGTCCACCCGGGCCTGTGGGAGTTTGCATGGTCTCCATGTGTCTGCTGGCTTCCCTCCGGTGTGTGTGTGTGTGTGTGTGTGTGTGTGTGTGTGTGTGTGTGTGTGTGTGACTGCCCATGGTTGTTTGTCTCCGTGTGGCTCTGTGATCAACCCTGCCTTCGCCCGAGGCTGTGAAGTGCATGCCAGGCCAACAGGTGGCAGCATGAACTCTTACGTGTCAGGATGTGCTGGCCAATCAGAAGAGCGGAGGAGCAGCTCAAGGCTCAACCACGGTCAATTCATCCAAGGTAATGGTGTGAAAAAGTCAATGTGAATTTAAGGCCCTGAAATCATGAAATTCTGCCAGGGGGGGGGGGGGGGGGGGGGGGGGACCCCCTCCTGTTTGAAAGCTTTGAGGTATTTTGGTTCCGTCTGACTTTATATTTTAGGGCATGTGGGGAGGAGGAGGAGGAGGAGGAGTCACAGGAGACCTTGCTTGGCCAATCAAGAAGGACACAACCCAAGAGAAAAAGCAAAGAGAGTTCCTGTCTCCGTGCAAACACCGTCTCACACTCTCTGATTGTGGAGCAACGGTGAAACTGCAAAAAGGTGCATTTCTAATTTCCTGTCTTTTCAATTGACCCAGGTACTTGTGGACAAGGCCTACACACACGCACACACGCACATGCATCACTGTTAACACACTGCCAGGTGCACACAGGACATGAAGACATCGATACACACACAGATTTTTTGTACACAATCTTTCAAATTTCGAAAGGCCACGAGGACAGAAAGACGAAAAAAAGAGGTGCGGACGCTTGTGTTGCTCCTCACACACACACACACACACACACACACACACACACACATTAAAATACACAAGCTGTGAGCAAGAGTGAGACACTTGAGTACAGCTATGCTACATACACTTGGCACGACAACAAAAAAGGGGAGGGGGGGCAAAAGGAATAAAAAGATTGTATTGCACAGTCGGTTTTTTTTTTTTTTTTAGGGATAAAAATGTTGAACGTTGGGATTTTTGCAAACAACCCTCCACCCAGAAAAGAGACTTGCTGCCCTGCGCCGCTCCCTCTGCCGCGTCCACAATTCTGATTGCTTGGTTTTAAAGTCATGAACATAGAAAAAAAACTCCACTCCTGTCCTGTCAGGAGCAGCGCAAGCTAGCAGCGGGGCGGAGGGGGGCCGCGCGGGGCCACGACAGGTAGCTAACGGTTGCCGAAGGGTCGACTGATTGCTTTCCCCGCCTCCGGGAGGAGGAGGAGGAGGAGCTTAGCGAGGCTGGCTGGCTCTGATTGGGTACCTGAAAACCAGTTGTTTATTAAAACGAGGTCACTACGGGAGTCTTGGCAACGGGGGGGAGAGGGAGGGGAGGGGCTAGGGGCGGAGCCCAGACTGGGCCCGCCCACACTGCCCGGGGGGGAGGGGTCGATCAGTTTACTGCATATATGAGAGGCTTCCCTGAAGAAACAAAGTTCAAAGTCCTTGGACTGCGATGGGAATGAAAGCTGGAGACCCTCAGCGGTGCTGGAGGTTCTGGAGAGGAGGCGGCTCGGTTGAAGTGAGAGCAGAGGATTTCTCATGGTTATTGCAGATTGTTAGAGGTGTGTGTGTGTGTGTGTGTGTGTGTGTGTGTGTTGAAACTATTGCTGTATAAGAAGCCAGCAGCAGGAATCAGCACTTGGCTTTGGCTCACTTCAGAAAGAACAAACGACTGGAACCTGAATTCTAAAACTTTGAATGTAACTTTATGGTTTATCTTTTGTGTGTGTACTCTGTAGGGGGTCGGGGAGGGTGAGGGGGTGAGGGGGTGAGGTGGGGGGGGGGTGACGCACACAGACTACAAAAGGTGCACGCAGACAAACACGCAGTGCCACTGCCACAGCTTCCTTTCAGAGGAAAAGGACCAAAGAAAAATGAAAAGAAAAATCTGTAGACACACACACACACACACACACACACACACACACACACACACGCACACGCACACACACACAGACACAGACACAGACACGCACAGTGTGTGTCGCCACACTGATCTAAGAAACCCTGTCGCATTTAAAAAAATAAAGCATTTTTCTTTTTTCTTTAAACCGTCATCATTCGGGGTCGCTTCATTCACTCGCCATCCCATCGACATCACTTCCTGCCTCCGTCCTACGCAGCGCAACTTTCAAAACAACAACAACAACAACAACAACAAGACGCGATGATGTGCTGCCGAGAGGCCAATCCACCAAACGTCCAGCGATCAAATGTTCTCCGTTGTACAGAAACACAGAGGAGAAAACCGGGCCCGGGCCAGGAGGAAGCAGCCGACTCCCCCTAGTGGCACAACACGGTCATCACATGTTCACTTCCCTGACCACGCCAGCCGCTCCCGTCTAATCTCAGAGCTCAAGACTGAGCAGCGTGTTTTCTTAGACCAAGTAAATGATCGCCAAAACACAAAAAGCACAACGTCAGCACATTTTTTTCCTCAAAAGCGAAGTTCAGAAACGGAACTTTTATTTTATTTTACGGAAAATTCCCACTTCTGAGGATGAAAAACACTTTGAAGGTCCCAAATTATGCAAAACTAACAAAGGAAATAGCAAAAATCCATCCTTGATGGGTTTTCCTGCATGTTCAACTTTTTTGAGGGGGGAAAAAAAAAAACCTTGTGATGTCACAAAGGGCACTGCGTGGAAAGCGATCACAGCCACAGCCAGGTATTTTGGCTCCGCCCTCTCAGACTCTGTTTCTGTTTTCGTCTCCTTCTCCTTCCAAACACGTGGACAGTCAAAAAAAAAAAACAAAAAGCCTCAGTTTTAGCAGGAGGCTGCAAACAAAGGGCTCAATAGCGGCCGTCTCCAGCAGCTCCACCGGAGGCTTGGGGACAGCCAACCACCAGGGGTCGCTCTCGCTCGATGCAGTTCAACGAGGAGGAAAAAAAAGTCAACGCAACATTCCGCCGTTAGTTAGCATCGCTGCGGGAAGCTGTAAACACAGGGCTAAATTGTGCGGCTCTGCCGGAGTCTGGACTGCGAGGCGGTGAAGGCGGTCCTAGCGAGGGACCTGCAAGGGTTTCCTCCTCAAAGAGCCGCAGACGTGGAGCTTCTTTCTTTCCTTTCCACCTGCAAGCCCGACTCAGCAGGCGGCACGTGTCGACTCTCCGGGGCCACGGCAGCAACACAAACAAAAGATTGAAAAAAACCTAAAAAAAACCCCAAAACAATCTAAAACTAACAATCTAAAATTAGCTCCGCCTCCCGCCTCCCTCCTCCCTCCTCCCGATGTGCAAATTGCAAGATTCTGGACATTTAACACTGTCTATATATTAAAATGATTACATCCTCTTTTTATTTTCAATTTGAATAACCTATAACACACAGTACACACACACACACACACACACACACACACACACACACACACACACACACACACACAGTACACACACAGTACACACACACACCTAGATGACCTTCAACATGTAGCACAAACACAGTGGGTCACTTTCTGCACACGTGTGCAGTGCGTGTGTGTGTGTGTGTGCGTGTGTGTATGTGTGTGTGTGTGTGTGTGTACTGTGTGTGTGTGTGTCTTCATCAGTCAACTGGTGTCTGAATGCACCAAACGAAGGCAGTGAGTCTTTTGTTGACTTTTCATTGTCATCTTGCTGGGGGTGAGAGGGGGGGGGGTCAACCTGCTGTTTCCTGTTTGCGCATGCACACACACACACACACACACACACACACACACACACACACACACATACATACATACAATACACACTACATGTACGTGCACACGACAGAGAGAAGAAAGAAATTCCTTCCTGCTGCCTCCTGCTCTGTTCACACAACAACAATCACGCAAAACATAGTGACACCCCCCCCCGGTCACTGTCGTCCCCTCCCTCCGAGACCCTCGATAGCACAGCCACTCTCCGTCCGTCCGTCTGTCCGTCCGTCACTAACGACCAACAGTCTAACAAAGTGCTGCAGTGAGCCGCCAGCTCCGCCCCTCCAAACACACCTCCAAAGGGTAACACACACACACACACACACACACACACACACACACACACACACACACACACACACACAACACAAAGAAAACGTACAGTACTGCGTTCAAAAATAAAAGAGAAAAACGTCAAAAAGCGCCGCCACGTGTCAACAGGTGCGTAAGGTGCTTGGAAAAACATCTGTTTCCTCTCACACTGCCATTTCAAATAAGAGTCATAATAATAATCATAATAATAATCATAATAATAATAATGACTATTATCATTAAAAACCTAAAGAAGTCATTAGAGGAGGAAACAAACCAACTGAAATCAAAGGATTGTACAAAGTGTTGCCGACCCCTGTGTGTGTGTGTGTGTGTGTGTGTGTGTGTGTGTGTGTGTGCGCGCATCAGAGGGAACCTCACGCCGACCCGACTGGGTTCTGGAACTCTGACGGCCCCCGATTAAAGATTCTGACAGCCAGAGCGGCCCCAGCGGGAGAGACGGCCGAGGGGTCGACGCACCCCAAGCAATATTCACATAAACTCCAATTTAAAAGGAAAAAAGCCGGCGACTCATCCCGCGCTCAGGTTGTAGCGCGGCGCCACCTGCAGACCGCACTGCCTCTCGTAAAAACAGAACAACAAGGAAAGAAAACATTGAAAAGCAATAATGTGCCGTGGTTCTGCGGGAGCAGCAGAACCGGAGCTCCACGACGCCACCAGGAGGGCCCAGCAGTTTGTCCAGTGAGGTCGTGAGTTCAACAACAACACAACAGAAGGAATAAAAAACAAAACAAAACATGTGTGTGTTACAAACGACACGGGCCGGACGTGAACTGGGTCAAACTCTGTGTGGCAAACGAACCTCAAAAAAACATTCAAAAAAAAAAAAAACAACCTTAGAAAGCAAAGACAAAGGAACGTTAGCGCGGGCATTCCTGCGTTTGTTTGTTTGTTTGTTTGTTTGTTTGTTTGCTGTTTTGTAATATCTGTTTTTTTTTGTTTTTCAGAATTGTTTGACCCCCAGCGATGATTGGTTGGTTGGTTGACTGAACGGTCCTTCCAGGCTTCACTTGCCGATGCTGGACCTGCCCTCGATGCTGACCTTCACCTCGTGGGGGATGAAGGAGGGTTTGGGCAGCGTCAGCGGCGGCTCCTCCTCCGGCTTCTCTACTTTGCGACCCTCGGGAGCCGACCACCTCCGCTTCCTGCCTCCGGGTGGCTTGATGGATCCGCCGGCGCCGGTCACCTGACTGTTTGGAGCCGACGGCGGGAGCTCCCCGTTCTTCTCGCCAGAGCCCCGCCCACCGCCGTCAACTCGCTGGCCGATGCCGTTCTCCCGTTCCCGGGCGGCGGCGGCGGCGGCGGCCGACCGGTTGCTGGCTTTGAGGTGCCCGTGGCCGGGGGCGGGGCCGACCGGCTCGGCGGCCACGGCGGCGGCCGCAGTCTTCCTCAGCGAGCCGTTGCGAAGGTTCTTGAGGGTGAGCGAGATGCAGACGTCGCCCACCGACAGCTTGGTGCACGGCAGCTCCAGCAGCTGCGTGGTGCGGTCAGGGCAGCAGGACGACCAGCCCTGGCCGAAGACGAAGAAGGGGTACTCCACCAGGACCTCCACGCTCACCTGGAGGACACACACACACACACTGTTGACATTCTTCAAACACACAGAGAAACATCTCCAGTTCTCCAGTTTCACCACTAGATGTCATAGTTTTACACCAAACCAAAACTGCATCCCTGAAAGTTCTGAGCAGATTTCATCAACTTAACATTGTGTTGTTTTGCAGGAAATAATAGTCCACAAGAATCGGGCCTCCTTGAGAGGGACGCCACAAGGGGGCGCCCCTTTCCTAGGGTGTTTATATCCAGGGAATATTAGAAATGTGATGAGGGAATAATGGGAACACTTCGGTCCTACGGCCTAAACTCAGTGCACAAAACCTGCACGTGAGGCACAGTGGAAACTCTACATTGTCTGTAGGTGTGTGTGTGTGTGTGTGTGTGTGTGTGTGTGTGTGTGTGCGCGAGTGTGTGAATGCTTGTTTGTCTTTGTGTGTCTCCCTGTGGCCCTGTGATGAAGTGGCCACTGGCAGCAGGGAGGGGCTCCAGCTGACCCCATGACCCTGAGTTCAGGAAGTAGCAGGGACTGAAAATGAAGGGATGCATGGATGTATACACACATATATACATATGCATATATATTTTTTGATGTATATATTTTTTATTTTATTTGATGTATATATAGATATATATAGATATATATGTGTGTATTTATATATATATATAAAAATACATTTTTGATGTATTTATATATATATATGTATATATAAATACATAAAAAAGAAATATACATATATATATTAATGTATATTTACACACATATATTTACTGACAAGAGCAGCTGGTGAGAAAGGGCCAATTCCACTTCCTCCCTTAACTCCTCAATCTCAACCCTCAATCTTTGACCCTCAATCTTGGCCCTCAACAACAAGTGTCAGGGCTTAGAAATGGGACACCCCTTAAGTGCAGTTACGTCTTCAGACTGTGGGGGGCGGCCTTACGCCAAAGCTACGTCCAGTCTGTCAAGAAGACGAAGACGACGAAGAAGAAGGAGAAGAAGAAGAAGAAGAAGAAGAAGTCCTCCTTCACTACACAACGATGTACACCCGTAACGTGAAGCCGGGACCGCCGGTCCGGCTGACAAACATCGTAAAGTAAAAAAATGTCAATAATCCATAAAAAAGTCTTAAACTAAGTCAATAAAATGGTTTGGTAATATTTATCTCTTTATTAACTAAGAAAATACTTCCATTTGGAGCTCGCTTTTACATCGCCATCTTTTTCCAAGATGTCTCGGCGAAAATACGCAATGCCTTCTGGGTAGCCCTGCCGGAGAATCTCAATATTGAGGGCCATACAGCCCTGAAACTCCTCCCTCAACTTGACGTTCTTAGAATCGGGACAGCACTTGCACCTCGCGGGAGCGAGCATGGTTGAGATTGAGGGTTGAGATTGAGGGTTGAGGGAGGAAGTGGAATTCACCCAAAGTGTCCTAAATGAAGCACTAAGGTGTTTCTGTGTGGGTAAAAAGGCCCTGAAGGAGTTCTGATAGGAGGATATTGTGGATCTTGTGAAGCTGTGTCTTGATGAGCTTGACATTGCTACTATGGAGGAGGAGGAGGAGGAGGAGGAGGAGGATGAAGGTACGTGAGGTAGAAAGCAGGAAGAGAAGTGAGTGAGTGAGTGAGTGAGTGAGGGTGGGAGGGGCCACAGAGCAGATTGAAGGAAGAGAGGATCATCTTGTGATTACATAACTGCCAACATCTGAGCGTGAGACCAGAGGGCTGCAGTCCACGAGCACCTTTCAAGCTTTTTCTTTCTCACTTTCTTCTTCCATTTTAAAACAAGGGGGAGGCAGAGCGACGGAGCACGAGGGAGCGCCGCCAAGACTCTTTCAAAGACTCGTCAGCGTTTGAGGGGCGGAGCATCAGAAGAACGGCCGGAGGCGGCGCTGCTCCGAGATGTGAGGCGTGGGCGGCCGAGCGGCAGCGTGCGCGGATGAAACGCAGCGAGCGCTCGGCCGCTCCAAGGAAGCGGAGGAAGGGGAGGAGAGAGCGGCTCGCTTCTGAAGAGAGCGCCACCACACTGCCGTCGCTCAGAGTCGCATCCTCACAACAATCCCAGATATCCCACTCATTGTATTCTTAGAAAGATTCTTTCTACGTTGGAAGGAAACTACTTTACATTTAGAGGAGGAAAAAAAAAAAAAAAAAGCACAATTAACCCTCTGTTGACAGCCTTCTGCTAAAAAAGACACACAGGCAGATCTTCTACGCTTGTGGAGGGGGAGAGGAGCGAGACGGCAGATGATCTGGGACAACAGGCCCTTTGTGATGTCACAAAGACACAGTAACTGTGGGTTCTCTCGAGCATTAGATTTCCAAAAGGTGAAGACAACTAAAAAAAGAGAAGGACGGAGTGAAAAACCCTTCAAATAAAATGAATTTGCTTGACATGGGATCCATTTTCCAACCCCCCCCCCAAAAAAACTCTACATTTTGCAGCAAAGAAACAGCAAAGTTGTGACGTCGCTGTCCTGTAAAAGCTCCTGATTGGATAACACACTCAGGTTCTCTCTCTCTCTCACCTGTGCCCGGTGCTCGCCCACAGAGAACTGCACCACGGCGAAGTTGGGCGAGGCGTGGCTTCCCTCGATGCGCTCCACCGTGGACGAGTCGATCTTCAGCTCGCTGCTGATCTCGGCGCTCTGGATGAAGTCCTCCGTCTTCAGCTCCTCCACCCGCTTCAGCTCGCCGTTGGCCAGCTGGATGATGGAGCCCTTGATGAAGTAAGGCGGCAGCGCCGGCGGGGGCGTCGCCGCCGTGCCGCTGGAGGTCGACGGCGGCAGCGGCGGCGGGGGAGGAGGAGGAGGAAGAAGAAGGGGCGGAGCAGAGGCGGCGAGCAGCCCTGAGGGAGGAGGAGGAGCAGGAATGACGGGCAGGTGGAGCTGCGCCTGATGGTGGTACGGAGCGGCCGAGATCTCCAGCGTCTCCGCCTTCAGGGCGGCGGCGATGTAGGTGTGCGGCAGCGCCGCCGAGGTCACGTGGGAGGCGACGGGCTCCAGCGCCGTGACTCCGCCCCCGCTGACGGGGATGATGACGGGCTGGGAGCCGCCGGGGATGAGCAGGTGCTGCTGCAGGCCGGCGTGGTGGTGGTGGTGGTGGTGGTGGGCCTGGTGGTGGGGGGGTTGGTGGTGGTAGCTGATTGGCCCGTGCTGGCCGCCGCCGTTGCTCCCGGCGATGTAGCCGATGATGGGCGCCTGGGGGTAGAGGGCGGCGGCGGGGAGGCCCACCGCCAGCGGCTCCGTGGCGTTGTGGGTCGTCTGGATCACCGTCTGCGGCAACACGGTGGCGGCATTGGCGGCGGCTTTCAGGCTGTTGACGCTCAGCGGCGGCGGGAAGGTGAAGGAGGAAGAGGAGGAGGAGGAGGAGGAGGAGGAGGATGGGGCGGCGCCACCGCGGTGGAGCGGCTTGCCCAGCAGGATGCCGCCTTTCTCCACCGTCTTGTCCGGGCTGGCCCTGGCCCTGGGCGGAGCCATCTGGTGGTGGTGGTGGTGGTGGTGGTGGTGGTCGGGGGCGTGGCTGTTGGCCGTCAGCGTGACGGCGGTCCTGAGCGCCGGGGGGTCGTGCGGGGGCACAAAGTCCTGCGGCAGCACCAGCGGGCGAGCCTCGTAGGACGCCAGCGGGGGCGGGGCCGAGTCTCTGGACTTGCGCCCCCCGCTGGCGCCGCCGCCCCCCCGACCCAGCTCGCCGTTGTGCAGCTCCCTCGGCCGGAGCTCCGCCTCCTCCTTCCTGCCGTGGCCGTCTGTGTACTGCAGCACCATGTGGGAGACGGCGTGGCCCAGCGCGGCGGCGGCGTGGTGGTGGTGGGGGTGGGGGGAGGGGTGGTGGGCGCCGCCCCCCTGGTGCGGGGGCGACGGTAACGTCCGTGAGGAGGAGGAGGAGAAGGAGGAGGAGGAGGAGGAGGAGGAAGGGTCCGTGGAGGGTGGCGGCATGGAGGAGCGGGCAGCGGGCACCCTCTGCTGGTCGTGCTTGGGGGCGGGGCCGAGCGAGGGCCTGTGAGAGGACGAGGTGAGGGGCGGGGGAGGGGGAGGGGGCGGGAGCAGCTGGGGGGAGATGTAGCCGGCGTAAGGGGCGGAGTAAGGGGCGGAGTAAGGGGAGGGGATGAACTGCAGGTGGGGCGGCAGCTGGGCGTAGTGCACCGCCGCCCCTCCCCCCACCACCGACTGCGACAGGGGGGAGGAGGTGTAGACGGCCGGGAGGGAGGAGACCAGCTTCAGCGGGGAGGGGGAGGGCGAGGAGGAGGAGCAGGGGGAGGGCGAGGAGGAGGAGGAGGAGGAGGAGGCGGAGGAGGAGAAGAGCGACTTGTACTGGGGGCCGTCCGAGTGAGGAGGAGGAGGCGCCGCCACCGAGGAGGAGGAAGAGGAGGTGGAGGAGGAGGTGGAGCCGCGGTGCCACGCCCCCCCGCCGGCCCCGCCCCCCTCGGTCCGGCCCGCCACGCTGGCCAGCCAGGCCAGGCTGTCGGCCGGGCGGCTCTCCGACGCCAGCGTGCTGGACGGCAGCTCCCGCTTCTTGGGGGGCAAACACTCATTGCTGCGCTCCTGATTGGACTTCATGCTGACTCCCAGCCACCAGACTCCGCCCCCCACTCGCTACTGCCCCCTTCTGGAGAACCTCCCCCAATCCTTTCACACTTTGGTAGAAACGACGAGAACGACGACGGAGAGAGAATCCAGGAGGAGGAGGAGGAGGAGGAGGAGGATCTGATGGTTTGAAAGGGGGGAGGAGGGAGGGGCAGGAGGAAGGAGGGGCAGGGGGAGGTGCTTCAGCGGCTGGAGGACCGGCTCTGCCTCAGCGTGTGGGGGAACTGGTCGACGTCACGCCTGCTGCTGCCGCCGAGGTCGACGGGGGGCCGAGTGCGGCGCTCTTCATGCGGAATCATTTCCCAGCGAGGCCCAGCGCGACCCTGCAGGGGGAGACAGAGAGCAGAGTCAAGCCGCTGGTGGAAATGGACACAGCTGCTGCACCCGGTCGATCCGTCGATGAATCAGTGAATCGATTCATCGACGGAAATCAATCAGAGAAGCATTTTCCTCAGTTTCGTTGCCAACAGAAACCAACTGGACTCCACCTGCAATCTTTATCCTGTTGTGGCAACCCTAGAAGCTGCGTTGCCATCACAGTGTCTCGCAAAATAAAAGCCATAGTTGCACAATCTCGACAAAGTCCAACTGCGATTTGCAGGCGTTTCCATTGAGCGGCGTGAAGATCACAGGCAGTACATTCTGGTGAAATCTTGTGGGAGGAGATTTCACCATTTGCTTTCTGTGCAGAATGCTTGTTATGTTTTTTCACTTTGATGACTTCCATCTCCTCCACCGTCCAATCATAATGCGCTATTTTCACTGGTCAGTCAACTGGTCACGTGGCCCTGGGAGAAAAAGTGTTTCCATGACACTGTTGACACTATATTCCTCCACATGGATGCGTGTGAAAAAGCTCCTGGTGGGAGCCTGAGAACCTTTCGGCCACATTGGAGAGGTTTTTTCCTCTCAGTGGAGCTTCCATCACCAGCTTTTAATACAGCCATACTGGGGTTTTGTGTAACTCTAGGGGTAGTGACGAGGTGTTACTACACACACACACCACTGCATGAAAAGGGCTGTATCCGGGAATATCCGGGCACGGTAAACTTCAGGCAAACCTGCTGTTACCCCGGGAGGTATCCGGAAGTATGCAGCAATGCGTTAGGCGGACCGGCAAATTCCTGAACACAGCAGGTTTTCAGGAAGCTGCCAGGCGAAAGTCGTTAGCTGGTGGCTTGGCCTTTCAAATGCAAATGATATGGATGGGGCTGAGCACTGAAGCCTAACCCCCCCCCACTTCCCCGCATTTACACATTCCACTGTATTATTCACACAAAACTGTTCAACTTTAATCTTAAAACTCTCTGACGTTTTCCCACATTTTGTACATTTTAAGAACCAGTTTTAGAAAATGAGTAATAGAGTAACTGATGATAATGAAAATAATTGAAACTGGAGAGCTGAGAATCTCCTCTTAAGGTGACTTTTTGAAGCGTGTGGATAAAACACACCCACACACACCCACACATATATATGTATATATAATTGAACTTTTTGTGTGGTTGTTGGTTCAGTTGGTTCTGAAACAACAATGAAAGAAAACAATGAGAGGAGAAGTGGGAAAGTTCTGGACTGTGAATATTTCACACACAGCACTGCAGAACTCCATCAGCCCATAAAAATCTAATTGCATCCCCACTCCCACAGCAGTGATGAAGACAAATAAAAGGAGAGCTTAACAAGTTATTAACATTGCAATTGAAGAGAGAGTGACCCGAGAGACCAGGACCTGCTTCAACTCTTTGCCTCCCGTTGTTTGGCGTTGTTGGCCTGAAAGCACGAGCCCAGAGTAGTTTTCTCCATAAATGAATGACAATATAGACATTCAAATAGCTAATATCCTATTTGCACACAGGTGTCGGTCCTAATGTCGGCCACTGGAGAGGATAAAAAAAGCAATGAGTTGGCAGATGACTTCCCAGCCTCACAGGCTCACTTCAGTTCCGAACAGCGCTGTGCTCTCTCCAGGGAAGGCAGCGCACCAAAAGTTATATATTCAAAAAGAAACATTTTATTTGACTCATAAAAATTTACTGCCGCCGAGATAAGGAGTCCTCATTTCCAACATTCCATCACACAAACATCGAGGAGGACTCAACTATTTCACTCCTCCCCCTCCGAGATGTCCAAAGATGTTTTATACCTTTGATTTTCTGGAAACCCATCTCAACCACACATAGTGTGCCACGCCGCGGTCGGCTTGAACCGCCTCAACCCTGCACGCCAAACATGTGCTGCGCTCTGAGGAGGAGGCGCACATGTGCGCCATCTGTCAGCGGAGAGCTCGGCGTAAGTCTCATAAAAAATGCACAAGCATTCCTACACGTACACACACACACACACACAACACACTCGCTTTGACACTCCAGTGTATTACAATTATGCTGACACCTTATTTTACACACACACACACACACACACACACACACACACACACACACACACACACACACACACACACACACACAATCTGTTTTACCCTGCTGAAGATGAATGCAGCAGCAGCTGCTCAAGGTTTTCAGGTTTTATCACTGTGAGAGAGGCTCAACTCCAGTCAAACTCCAGTCAAACTCCAGTCAAACTCCAGTCAAACTCCAGTCAAACTCCAGCAGGTGCTACAGTGATGATATGATGAGCTGAGTTGTCTTTCTTTTACACGCGGGAAGGAAAGAAATACGACTTCAAAGAAGGTGGACACACAACCGCTGCTGTTGCGTCAGCGACTCAAAGACACACACACACACACACACACGCACACACACACACACGGGCCAGCGATGGCCTTCAGCCATCCCATAATTATACAACCAGCAA
>NW_027466274.1:180000-222500 GCF_046127955.1 Nelusetta ayraudi
ACACACAAAAAAAGCTGAAAAGGGAATTTGAAAAAAAAAAAAAAAAAAAAAAATCACACACACGCACCAAGGCAAAGATGTGATAATTCAATCACTGGTTATTTGTTTGTTTTTTCCTCTGTACGTGCAGCGTGTAATCTCACACACACACACACACACACACACACACACACACACACACACACACGAGAGGCATTTAGCAGCACAAACATGCAGGCAAGAGTCCAGCTCTCCTCTTCAAGGGCAAAACGTCGGCATTAAGACCTAAATATTATTTCTCAAAAGGCCGCATGTAATCCTGTGTGTCGCTGATGCAGACAGAGAGAGAGAGAGAGAGAGAGAGAGAGGGAGAGTGAGAGAGAAAGAGAGGGAGAGAGAGGGAGAGACAGAGAGAGAGAAGCAGCAAGATGAAAATAGTAAAATTTCAACAAAAAGGTAGAAAGAAGAGGAGGATGGGGAGAATAAAGGAGGAGATACTTGAGGGTGGACATCCATTGATCACGACATCATGCCTCCATTCAGTCCGCCCACCTCTCTCTCTCTCTCTCTCTCTCTCTCTCTCTCTCTCTCTCTCTCTCTCTCTCTCTCTCTCTCTCTCTCTCTCTCTCCGTCATGGACCGCAACAGTCATTCAATCAGCCTGCAGGGCAAGACAAAAACAAACTTAGCCCTTTCAAAATAAAGCGGCTCATTTACACATGAATCACACAAATCAGTCGGCGTTTACACATCCAGGCAAATCAGACCTGATTCCTGATCTGGAAACCAAGGGAAAAAACAGAGGAGGGCGACACGGGTTAGAAGAAGGAGGAGGAGGAGGAGGAGGAGAAGAGGGAGGAGGAAGAGGACCAGTCTCCTCGTCTCCTACCAGTCGGCCCTTCCTGACCTTTGACCCCTCTGACGGGGTGAAAACCCCTAGTTTGTCAAAGACTCTCTTCCACTGTCCCACACACGTCTGAGTCGCTGCCGTGCCATTGGCCGATTAGCCGTCTGCGTTAGCGACGGCGCATTCTTTGCTAACAACAGCTAACCAGACCACGTCACTTGTCCCCCCCGGTCACATCTTCCCCCAACACCCCCAGAAGACGCTGGTGGACACATCACGTGGTGTTGCTGTTACGCCACCTCACTGACCCCGCTGTGACTGACACCCACCAACAGCCAGCACGCCGACAGGTGTGGGAAGCACGCAGGAAGCCAAGCAGGACACCTGTGGAGACAAATGGCTGCAACACACACCCACACACACACCCACACACACACTGTTATGTCAGAATGGAACAAACAAAAACAGGGCTCTTTTTATTGAGTGTTTTGCAGCAGATGATGCTGTCATTCATTCACATCTAGGACACAGCGCCGCCCCTGCCACTGACACCGCTGCCACCGCCACCGCCCAGGTGATGGTCGGCTGCTGGACGGCGTGGACGAGCACAGCCGCCACTCTGCAGCTGAAGGGAGGGGGGGGGGGGGGGCGTGACAGCTCAGCGTGACTCCCCTGTCAGAGAATAATTAATGCTGTTCCACCTTCCTACCCTACTGAAAGCCACTGACACACACACACACACACCACACACACACACACACACACACACACACACACACACACACACACACACACACCTCCCTGGCCGCCACGGTTCATCAGCTGCCAGCTCACAGGGAGGAGGGAAGAGACGCAGGGTTGTGCGGCTTTCATCTAAACAAACATACCGGAAACACACACACACACACACACACACACACACGCATACAACACACTCACAGCACGCACACCCTCGCTCGTTGCCCACAGATGGCGGCGTGTTGCACAGCGGTGCCGTCGGAGCCCGGAGCGGCGTGAAGACGACGACAACAACGACGACGACAATGCGCGTTGCGTTGTGCTGTGTTGTGTTGTGTTGTGTTGTGTTGTGTTGTGTTGTGTGTGGAGTGACATCCAACGTGTGATTTATTTGTGTCATTTTTTTGCAGGAGAAACTGTCGCACAACATGTCGGAGATTCCCTGCCATGAGGAAAATCCACTTTGCCACCGCCGCTCTAACAGTACCACCACCATATGATCATCAGCCGGCCCTCTGTGATGTCACAAAGAGCACTGACACCCCTTCCGGGTGAGAGTCGACCTCCACGACGGTCCAGCACGACATCGCTTTTAGCAGGAGGCTGTAAACGGAGGGCTAAAACGGACATTTCTGGAGATTTTCTTTTTTTTGGGGGGGGGGGGCTGGGGGGTTGGTGATTATTCCTGCGCGGCTGCTGCTGCGCTGGAGTCCAGGGAGCCGAACTAGGATGCAGAGACCTCCAGCCCTCTCTCCTCCCGACCATCACGCCACATTTTAACCTTGACGCCACTTTTTTCAAACGCTGGCCTCAACTTTGCCTGGCAGACACCCGGCCGGCGCTCGCTGCCTGCTCGCTGCCTGCTCACAGCTTGACAGCCGTTATGTAAGGATGTCACAGCACAGAGAGGAGGGGGGTGGGGGGGAGGAGGAGGAGCGAAGTGGCAAGGGAGGGGCGGGAGGAAGGAAGAGAGGAAGAGGAAAAGACTTGGAGGAAGAGGAGAACAGAGAGATGAAGGGAGGCGCAGTGAAAGAGATGGAGTGATAGAAGGAAGGGGGGATGATGTCACCTTGTAGAGGCACCGCAGAGGGGGGAGGGGGTGGTAGGAGGAGGAGGAGGAGGAAGAGGAGGAGGAGGGTGACGGCGAGAGAGAGACATCTGAGTTTCTATTGGATGATGGAAGACACACAGACTGAGGCCCGTGGATTCAAGGATTCTGCTGTGTGTGTGTGTGTGTGTGTGTGTGTGTGTGTGTGTGTGTGTGTGTGTGTGTGTGTGTGTGTGACAGCCAATCCCAGGCTCCAGACCTCGGGGCAGAGTGTAGTACTCCTAGAAATCTGCTCCCCTTCCCTTTCTTTGGAGGCAGCGCTGATGTCAACATGTGTGTTTGTCAGAAAGCATGAATGCCAGTGCACGCGTGTGCGTGCGCGCGCGCGCGTGTGTGTGTGTGTGTGTGTGTGTGTGTGTGTGTGTAAGAGAGATGTGATGCCAGTTTCTGCAGCCCCTTTTCCAGAGGATGGCAGACTGGAATGGAATGCCTCAGTTCAGCCAAGACTTCCCCAACCAGCCCAGAATAGCACCAACCCTCTCTCTCTCTCTCTCTCCCGCTCTCTCTCTCTCTCTCTCTCGCCCTCTCTCTCTCTCTCACACACACACACACACACACACGCACACACACACACGCACACACGCACACACGCACACACGCACACACGCACACACACACACACACACACACACACACACACACACACACACACACACACACACACACACACCCGCCCACGCTACTTTTTCTTCCTTTGCACCTCGCAGTCAAACGAGAGGGAGTGTGATAATAAGACGGAAGGAAGTGAAGCTTCATATCTTCAATCGGAATTCTTTCCAGGGAGATGAAGTGAGCTTTTTTTTTTCCCCCCAGCCTGAATCACCACAGCAGCTTCTCATGAAGCCCAACCACAGACTGAAAAAGGTTCTGATGATGACGATGAACTAGATTCACAGCGGTGAACTGGGGTGAACCCCCGACGCAGACAGAGACACGGACAGGAGCGGAGCGGAGAAACGACAGCCCCAGGCAGCAGCTGCACCAGGAACCCAAACACACCACCCTCTTGTGATGTCACAAAGGGAACCGCCACCCCCCCCCACCCCCCAGGTCAGCGTCAACACCTGCAGCCAGGTGCTGGCTCGCCCTCAGAGACCGCCTTGTTCACAAACACGCGGGAGGTCCAACGAGGCTTCAGTTTTAGCAGCAGGCTGTCAACAGAGGGCTAAATGTGCTCAAGTTGAACTCATGTGAACTCACCTCATCCAACGCAGCCCCTCCCAGACCCAGTGCTCGGCAGGGGGCGCGGCTACAGCCACGTGGAGGGAGTTCCACGCCAGTCCCAGGACGCAGTGCACAGCCTCAGTGGCGCCGCCTGCTGGCTGGAAGTGACAAACAAGGGGAGTTAGAATAGGGGGCGGAGCCTATCAGACCGCACTGATTTTGTCCACCGTCACTGATAGGATGAGTTGTTTTGTGCACAGTGTGCGTGTTTTGCACACGGCAGGGATTCGGAGGAACTTCCTGCGAGAGTCCCCGCCCCCTCGTCTTAAAAAGCCTGCGATTGGTCCGGTCAAACTCCCTATTTTCCCATAACTCCATTGAAAACGATTGCAAAATAAATCAAGGATTAAGCGGACAAACAGTCTTGGATTTGTTTTGACTGCCACTTTAGCGCCGCTGTTGCACTCTGTGGCCTCTTGAAGAAACGTTGGTCAGCTAAACATTCATGCACGTCACAGAACTCCCAGAGTCCCCTGTTTTCCACCGCTTGCATGAGCAGCTCTTCTAGCGCTAGCATGAGCAGCTAACTACACAGCATCGCCCCAACTCAATGAAACAGAATTTCAGCAGCCGTTTAGTCTAAAAAAAAAATTAAAAAAATTCTTTCTCAGGGCAAACACGTTTAGTCGTTGTCAATGTTCACCGGGAGAGAGCAAGAAAGGGAAAAAAGGGAAAAAAGGGCCAGACAATCTTCAGAAGACGACTTGAAGCTGCTAAACCAGCTGATTTCAGCAGACAGACGGCTCAAGTAGCGGCGGCGGCGGCGGCGGGCGGGCGGGCTGGTGGACCGTCGACAGCGAGCGCGGACGCACTGTGGGACTAATTAGGAGGGATGTGGTGAAATGATGAGGGATGTTAGCGACGCACTCTGTGTGTGCGTGTGTGTGTGTAGGTGGGTTCGTGTGGGACATCAAACATCCTACTGACCCACTTCCTGCATGCAAGGAAAGAGTGTGTGTGTGTGTGTGTTTGTGTGTGTGTCTGCGCCGCCGTCTCGCTCTGATTTGGTGTTTTTTTGCGGAGGCTTAAGAAGACAAAGAGAGGAAGTCAGGCTCGCGGCTCCAAAAATAAGATGATACCGCATCTTTTCGGTGTTTTCTTTTTCCTGGTGCATTAGTTGCAGTGATTCTCCTGCGCAAGTGTACAAGAGAGACCATCCCAAAATACACAGCAGCAGCCAAACCCAGGTCACGTAGGGTCGGCGTCGAGCCCCTCAGACGTTAAACAACCACCAGAGAACCGCGTGGTAAAGAGGGCAATGTGTTCAGAGCAGGAGATGAAAGTGGGGGAGGCAGATCCAGCGGTGCGATGATCCAGAGGGAGACAGACGGAGAGGAAGGCGGAGGAGAGAGGAAGGACGTTAGCGACGAGGCAGACAAAGAGGAAGAGGCAGGAGGAAGGCAGAGGGAGCGAGGCAGAGAAACAGATGGCGGCGGAGAGCAGGCAGCGAGAGAGTCGCTGGGACAGCCAGCGAGGCGCAGCGGGGAGTTTGGGAAGCCAGAGAAATGTCAGCAGAAAAACAGAGGGAGGGGGGGAGGGAGGGAGAGAGGGAGGGAGGGAGAGAGGGACGATGTCGCTAAGCAGAAAAACTGGAAAAACATAAGGATGAGGAGGCTCCTTCACAAGACGCCAGAGTCAAACTCTCCAGGGTCCAGATCCTGACCCCGGGAGGGTGGGGGGGGGACTCGATGAGGGACGGAGGTCAGTCCGATTGGCTGAGGGTGTGTGGTGAGGGGGCGGGGCCAGCGGGACGGCGCAGTGATTTGGTTTGTCTCCTCAAAGTGACCAAACAGGTGGTTTGAAAACAGGAGAAGGACTGGAGAGAGCTGGAGGCTGGAGGCCCCGCCCCCTCCCCTGCTGCAGAGGTCACATGTGCTGGTCCTGGTCACCTGACTTGACGTCACCGTCGTCGTCGTGAGTCTCTCCACTTTAGGCTCTATTTTTAAACACTCGTAGCGGCTGAATTCTTCTTTTCCCCTCCTGGCCGGCCGGCTGTTAGCGTGTTACCACAAGCACAAGACTCATGAGGCCAAGATCAGCAAAATATTCAGCAGGGAAAAAAAGAAGAAGAAGAAAAACCCTCAAGGTTGCACCAAGACGGAGAAAAAGAGGAAACATTTAAATCTCCTCCTTGGGAGGAAAAAAGTAATCTAAGAAAAAAATATTGCCAAGTATGTCTGCACTCGAGACTTTGTGTTAACAAGCTGATTTTTGTGTTTTTTGTGTTTTTGTTTTCCTAAACGGAGGAGTGGGAACAACTGAGAGCCGCCAGCACTCGTTTGCTGCCTTTTTCATGTTGTTTGGACCAATTACTCATCTTGCAATACTCGAGTCATCATCGACGGGCAAGGACACTCAGAGGAACTCAGACACACACACACACACACACACACACACACACACACACACACACACACACACACACACACACACACACACACACACACTGGATGCTTTGGGAGCTGACGTAGTGTCTGACAGCTGTTGAGGAAAAGAGAATGCACTGAGTGGTGGGGTGGGTGTGTGTGTGTGTGTATGTGGACTAGGTCACTGTTGCCGTAACACAAAGAGAGAGAGAGAGGGAGAGACAGCGATAGACAGAGACAGGGAGAGATAGAGAGAGACAGAGAGAGGGAGAGAGGGATAGAGAGATAGAGAGAGACAGAGACAGAGAGAGAGAGACAGAGACAGCGAGATAGACAGAGAGAGAAAGAGAGAGAGGGAGAGAGAGAGAGAGACAGACAGAGAGAGAGAGAGAAAGAGAGAGAGAGACAGAGAGAGAGGGGAGGAGCCAGGGATCCAGTAGAGAATCAGTGTGCACAGAAGATGAAAGATGAAAGGGAGATCATTATTTAAAGGCAGAAAAGAGGAAGGAGCTCAGCGAGCTCTTCTCTTTCACCGCCGCCCACTCGCCTCTCTTCCAATCAGACTCCATTTATAGCGCATCACTGATTGATTCATAACACTCCAGCCTCGTCTCGCCCGCCTCGTTTGGTGGAGCGACAATCAGGTGGCGCTGCAATCAAACCGCCGCAAACGCAGCAGCAACAGGTAATTGTGTGAGTAGGCAGCTGACGGGGGAGGGGTTGGAGGTGGGTTGGGGGGGGGGGCACTTCTCTCACAGCAGAAACCAGCGTTAGCGTTTGTCGACATTTTGTCGTCGCTGTTCTGCTGCTCGCTGGAGCGCAGCCGCGTTGCCATCACCAGAGCCACTCACAGGTTTGATTGAAGGAGGAAGAGAGGAAGGTAGGAAGGAGAGGAAGTTCACTGGTCGTTGGTCAAAGGAGCTGATTGGTCACAAAAAAGAAGACAAGCGATGGAAAAAGTGGACAGTTGGTGTCTTATCAAGATGTTTCTTAACGCTTGAGGTCATCCAGGGCCAACCACACACACACACACACACATTTTCCACCCAAGTCAAACACCGTCAAATACATTTGCCCCCTGCTGGGAACCACTGGTACTGCTCTCCTCCAACCAGCTGCCAGATACTAAGAATCTTTTGCTCCAACGCTCTGCAGCAACACGTGACCCTCAGGGAAGAAAGTCCCTGCACTGGGGTGGTTTGTGGGCACGTGGGCGGAGCTCTCAGTGGGCGGAGCTCTCAGCGGGCCTGGGCGAAGCCTGAGGCAACAGCGAGGAAACAACGCCGCCGCAGCGAGTCAAGTGGCTCTTCACAGAACAAGGCTTGCACTCACGCAGCCTTGTGTTTTCAATAAAGCAGGAAACCAGCTGATGGACTCACCAATATCTACACAGCGCAGCCACACACACACACACACACACACACACACACACACACACACACACACACACACACACACACACACACACACACACACACACACACACACAGAGCTGTGAGTAAGGCAAGGTCAAAACAAAAGGAGATGAGATAAGAGCGTGCATGTGTGTGTGTGCCAAGTCTGTGTGTGTGAGTGTGTGTGCAGTGACATCATTATGAGAGCAGAAGCACCACACACCACACTGCTGCTGCTGCTGCTGCTGCTGCTGGTGGGGCTGTGCTGAGCTCACTGCCCAGCAACCACACACTCTGTCCTTGTTTCTGAGTGTGTGAGTAGTGTGAGTAGTGTGAGTGTGTGAGTAGTGTGAGTAGTGTGAGTGTGCAAGCGGCAATGTGGCGTTGTGGGGAAGTTAAAAAAAAACAAAACAACAACCGGTCAGCGCTCCCTCTCAAGATAACTTTTGAGGTTGAGGTCAGAGGTCGGGTTTGGGCTCCAGTAGAATGGACCATGACTCCATTACTGGCCTCTAGGAAACCCCTTCCATTTGCTTCCCAAATGATATCGTTTGTTTTCTAGGATTCCTGTGAAGATTCTCAGCAGACCTACTGCTCATGTGGTCGGTAACTTCAGTCAATGACCTCACTTCCTGTCTGAGCCACAAGGCCCATCTGAATCCAAACGAAACAGAAACAGCCGACAGAGCTAGAAAGTTTTATCTAAAAAAAATAAAATAAGAAGAAAAATAAAAGAGAGGGGGTGGGGTGGGGTGGGGTGGGGGTGCAGCTGCAGACGAGTGCGATGGAATGAAAGAGGCGGATCACAAAGGAAGAAAGGAATGTCGAGTTGGAGGCAGAGTGCAACAAAGGCGACAGAGAAACTCGACTACTTTCATTCTGAGATGTTCAAAGAGTGTCGGAACACTCCGGAGACACTGGCAGGCTGCGCTGAGAGAGGACACACACACACACACAGACACAGACACACACACACACACACACTGGTGCACTACAACACTGCTGGGAGATGAGATGTGTGGGCTGCTGCCCCCTGGAAGCCAGAGAGGCGTCGACAGCAGCAGCTGAGATGAAAGCAGGAGATGAGGAGGGGAGGAGAGGAGCAGAGGAGGGGAGGAGAGGAGAGAGGAGGTCAGGAGTAGAGGGAGGAGAGGAGGAGAGGAGGAGGAGTGGAGAGGAGGAGGGGAGGAGGAGGAGTGGAGGAGGGAGGAGGGGAGGGGAGAGGAGAGGAGGAGGGGAGAGGAGGGGAGGAGAGGAGGAGTGGAGGAGGGGAGGAAGGGAGGTGGGGAGGAGGGGAGGAGTGGAGGAGACAGGAGAGGAGGAGGAGAGAGGAGGGGAGGAGAGGAGGAAGGGAGGTGGGGAGGAGGGGAGGAAGGGAGGAGGAGGAGTGGAGGAGGGAGGAGGGGAGGGGAGAGGAGAGGAGGAGGAGGGGAGGAAGGGAGGTGGGGAGGAGGAGGAGAAGGAGAGGAGGAGGGGAGGAGGGGAGGAGGAAGGGAGGAAGGGAGGAGGAGGAGAAGGAGAGGAGGAGGAGTGGAGGAGAGGAGGAGGGAGCTCACGCTGCCCCCTAGCAGTCATTATCAGAAACACCAACACTACTGATGTGTGGGAAACATGGTGGCGTGTTATTGGACAGGTGGTCTGCCAATCACTGCAGCAGTGTGATGACTGCTTGGTGGTCTCAACCAAAGCCACCGCAGCCTCAGCTTCATCCTTTCAGGGCCAATTAATAACAAAACAACAGGCGGGGAATTTGGAATGGCACCACAAACAAAGTGACCGTCGGTCTCCCGTCGGCTTCAACCGACACGACTTCCTGGTGGGTCCTGGCTCGTCGCTGATCACGAGGGGCTGACGCAGCTTCCTGTGATCCTCATCACTGCATCAAGGACATTTTAGCCCTCTGTTTACAGCCTGCCTGCCAAAAAGCAGCCTGTCACGCTTCCTGCTAAAAAAAAGAAAAGAAAAAGGCTGCAGTTGGACCTCTTGTGTGTTTTGGAAGGGGATGCAAAAACAAGCTGGTTGCAGAAGCTGGTGTTTGAGCGGAAAGGTGGGACTTTTCTCAATTCCCGGCGAGTTCACCGACATCAACATTGAGTTGACCGACACTCAGAACCCACAGGTGAAGTTCACTGGAGGTGATTCGCACCTCCACTTTCAGTGGCCAAGCACCAAACTGTCCGCCGGGCCACAGAGCCAAGAACTTCCCTCACATGATCAGGAAAATCAACCCAGGGATGAATGAAATATTAAGAGGAGGGAAGTCCCAGGCTCTGGGTCCCAGGCTCTGGGTCCCAGGATCTGGGTCCCAGGCTCTGGGTCCCAGGCTCTCAGTCCCAGGATCTGGGTCCCAGGTTCCTCTTGTCTGAGTAGTTCAACCCATAAAGCCTTTCAATAAAAGCGCCACAAGGTTTATGAGCTTTGCATCATATTGTTCAGGGTTGTTAGCGAGCCACTCGGGTGCAAAGAAAAAAAGAAAAAAGGTAAAGAATATTGTGGCACTTCCTGTTAGTGCTCCGGTCTCCTTCTACCCACCCACAGGTTTCATATCTCAGTCTCCGTCCTTCACTCGTCTATGTTTCCAGACTGGATCTGCGACCGTGGCTGCAAATTATATTCTCCTCCTTGTCCCCCCCCCCCCCCCCCCCACACACACACACACACACACACACACACACAGTCTGCAAGCTCGCTTGCAGCCACATCCTGCTGCAGAGTCCGAGCCGCCGGGAGATTAAGAGAGAGGCCGACCGCGACGCCGACTTTCCAACCTGCAGCCGGCGTTTGTGACGACGCAGCAGAAGCGCAGAGGCTGGAAAGTGTGAGGAGCAGCTGGAGGAGGAGGAGCCGGCGCTCCGGGAGGAGCAGAGACTCCTTTAAGAGTCCGGCTTCCTCTCAGCCACTCACATTTATTTATAGCCCGCTGTGTTTAAAGTGTTACACTGCATGGGAACTGAGCACACACACACGCTCGGTTTCTCACATGTGTAAACGCTTTGAGGTTGTGCAGTCACATGAGGTTACGATGTGGGTGTGTGCAGAACGCGCGGTTTTGGTTTCATGACAGAAGTGACACCACTTCCTGTCAGAAGTGTCGAGTCACACGAGTCGACAAGCGCGCGCGCGCGCGCGCGCGTGTGTGTGTGTGTACGCTCACAGACACGCTTAAAGAAAACATGCCGAACAGAAGCACAAAATGTCATCCGGGGTCTCGAGAGAGAGGGTTTCATTTTTTTATTATTTTTTTTTAAATGATAAAGAACTTTGTTTTGCATTTTCATGTCTAAAAAGTGCAATGCAAAGTTGTCTTATTTTGTAATATTATATATATGAGTATTATTGTTGTTGTTGTTGCTGTTATTGTGACTCTGGACACTGCTGTTGCCACCACTGGCAGGCTGGAGCACACGTACTGCAAAGACTCCTCCCAGCCAGTGCAGTTGATGGCGATGACCTCAGAGACCTGGCAGGGTGGAAGGATGGCGTGAGCACGTTAATCCCGGGATCTTCCAGAGGATATTGCAGTGCTGAGCTGAAGGCTGTGCACCCAGGCGTAGGGAGAGCGTGCGCTTCAGGGCGGCGTGCATCCGTGTGTGTGTGTGTGAGTGAGAGAGTGAGAGAGAGAGAGAGAGAGAGAGAGAGAGAGAGAGAGAGAGAGAGACAGAGAGAGAGAGAGAGAGAGAGACAGAGAGAGAGAGAGAGGCAGAGTATAACGGAGTGAGTGAAGGCAGGATGACATCATTACTGATGTCTGGACAGCAGAAGGTCAGTGTGGCTCACTGCCATGAGCTGTGGCAAGTTGTGGAATTGTGAGTGTGAACACCGCCAACGCACTGTGTGTGTGTGTGTGTGTGTGTGTGTGCAGTGTGAGAGAGTGCCTTGGAGAGGCAGTGTGTCCTTGCTGGGACTTGATAAACACGATGATGCACTCACTCACATCCACACAGTCTGCTGTGCTCGTCTTGTTGCTTTTCCACGCAAATCTTCTTTGCCCGGCGCAACATTAAAGTTGACCAGCGTCCAGTCATCCATTCACTCTTTCTATGGTTCTCCATCCTGTCAGTGAAGCCCTCAAAGACGCTGAAGGTCCTCAGCTTTCTTATAAAAGAAAAAAAAGAAGAAAAAAAAAAAAGAGGCCAGGTGTTGGCTCCGCCCTCGGAGGCCGTCCTCACAGACCACAGAACATCAGTTTGAGCAGGCAGGGTTCTAACAGAGGGCTAAACAAGCACTGTTCTGGAGCTCTGCAGAGGTTTGTGAAGGATCTGATGGTGCATAAACAAAAGGAGCTTCATTGCACCAACGCCTATAATTAGAACTGGGCTTCCCAACAAGAAAAATAGAAAATAATAACCAAGCACAGGTTGATTTTCCCCTCCTCTTGCCACACAATTTTTTTTTTTTTTTTTTTTTACATTTACTCTCTAATGCACCAGCACTCCTCCTGCTGCCCACCTTGTCTTCCTGTCTTCCTCCCTCCCTCCCTCCCTCCATCCATCCATCTGCTCACTGTCCTTCACCTCCCCTGTGTCTGCCCAGCACTTCTTTTCATCCATCCGTCTGTCGTGCAGCAGCGAGCACGAGGTAGTGCCCAAATATAAGTGCCACAGACAGACAGACAGACAGACAGACACACAGTGCATTAAAGCCCTGAACTGAATGGCAGTCGCAGCAGCCTTGTGATGACAGTCGGGCTGCAGCAGCAGGAACAATCAGCAGCAAACTATGACTGTGGTGAATCCAAGGCTGACTGACTGACTGACTGACTGACTGACTGACTGACTGCAGGGATTTGTCTGTGTGCTACATTATTACATTAACCAAGCATGTTTGTTTGTTTCAGTGTGTGTGTGTGTGTGTGTGTGTGTGTGTACACCTTGGGGTTGGGGAATCTGCAGCGAGCTCCTGTGAGTCTCTCGTTACGTCATCACTACGTTGCTAAGGGCTCGCCCACAGAGTGGCACCAGCAGAGACTAGACGGAGCTGTGTGTGTGTGTGTGTGTGTGTGTGTGTGTGTGTGTGTGTGTGTGTGTGTGTTTGTCCAACGGTTTTATTTATGGCTGAGCAGAGAAAAGCAGGGCCAGAAATTGAGAGAATTGTGTTGTCTCCAAGGCAGCAGACAGACAGCAGGGAGGTAAACAGAGTGAAGCTGAGATGAAGCCGCCCAGGCTGTGTGAAGCAGAGTCAGAACGCACACAGAGAAGAGGCAGAAACTCCGCTCGCACTGTTGTTGTGCGTGTTTGGTTTTTGTAAAAAAAAAAAAAAAAAAAAAGGGAAAAAAAAGATCCAGCTCTCCAGGAAGCAGCATATTTAGCCCTCTGTTTGCAGCAGGGCTGGGCAAACGCTTTGACTGGGGGGGCCCGCGTGGGCTTCTAAAAGGTGACAGAGGGGCCTGGAGGAGCAGCAGATGGATGGAGGAGCTCGGTGTGCTTCAGCGTTTGCCGACCTGTGGTTTACAAGCTGCTGCTAACACCTGAGCCTTGTTCAGACCTTCCACACGTTCCACGTGCAAGGGAACCAAAACGAGGTGGTCTCAAAGGGGCGGAGCCAATGTCCAGGTAGGCCTGGTCCCCGACCTGGGAGACGCAACGGTGGCCCTCTGTGACGTCATAAAGGGATATGTGAGAGACCAGTGCGCTCTGGCACCGGACCTTCCTGGAGTCCACAGACTGGCAGCGGCAGCAG
The DNA here is from genome assembly GCF_046127955.1 of Nelusetta ayraudi. Classification (NCBI taxonomy): domain Eukaryota; kingdom Metazoa; phylum Chordata; class Actinopteri; order Tetraodontiformes; family Monacanthidae; genus Nelusetta; species Nelusetta ayraudi. The sequence goes on from NW_027466274.1 coordinate 193,335, forward strand.
AGCCACAGACTGTGTGGATGAGCCAGTGCACAATGATCTGAGAGCAGAGCGCACGCACACACACACACAGTGTGCACAGTGAACAACTGACTGACTGACTGACTGACTGACTGACTGACTGACTGGCTGACTGGCTGTAGTTGAGTGAAGAACCTGCCGCAGTGACGAGACAAACAGGTTGGTGTCTCTGATGCAGCTGCAGGTGTGTGTGTGTGTGTGTGTGTGTGTGTGTGTGTGTGTGCACGTGCACTCACACGCACAGCCCACTGTGTATTGTTTGTTGTGTGTGGCAGTGCCGTTCTGTTGTGTTGTGTTTACTGTCAGTAGTGAATGACTGGCTTTGTGTCAGTGTGTGTCAGTGTGTGTGTGTGTGTTTGTGTTACTCTGTGTCTCTACGTGCACCAGCAGAGCGCCTGTTGCTCGCCGCTGTTATACAATACATATTGTATAACAACTGGCAGCGTGTGGGCGGATGCTGCCATCTGGAGAGATGCAACCCCTGCTGTGCCTGACACTACACACTATGAGTGAGAGAGCGAGAGAGTGAGAGAGTGTGTGTGTGTGTGTGTGTGTGTGTGTGTGTGTGTGTGTGTGTGTGTGAGTGAGTGTGTGAGTGTGAGTGCGCCTGCGCCTGCCCTGCAGCTACAAATAGATAAAGCGTCATCGACTGTAGATGGGTGCCTGGGTTCATGTACATGATGAATTAAAGAGGGGGGTGTGGGGTGGAGGGGAGAGGTGGTGGTGGTGGTGGTGGGGGGGTGGGGGGGGGCGGGGGGGTGGCTGAGTGCATGTTTGCATTATGAATAAAAATGAGGATGGAGAAGAGAAGAAATACAACAGAAAGGCAGAAAGGCAGACAGTGTGAGGCGGAGTCTCCGTCACACACACACACACACACACACACACACACACACACACACACACACACACACACACACACACACACACACACACACACACACACACACACACACACACACACACACACGGCCGGGTCCTCGCCAGGGTTGACAGCTGATGACAAAGACTGACGGCTTCATTATGTCCCAGAAACCTTGCAGCTTCACTGATGGGGTTTCCATAGAGACCCACTAAAATAAACATCTCAGAAGCCTTCATCCACAGAAACACACACACACACACACACTTCACTTGAGAGCCAACTCATAACGCACAAAAAGTAAATATGACGCTGAGCAAAGTCCCTCCATCAGTTCTGTGTCAGAGACTCAAAGCTGCAGCGTTGCTGAGGGGAAGGAAGCGCACTGCTCGACACAACCAGAGGCTCAGCCGGTGGACATCAGCGGTCAGAGGGAAGACCGGTGACACGAGCGGCTAGCTGGCTAGCGAGCTAGCCAGCTAGCCGCTCGTGCCGGGTTCGGACACACAAACACCCTCGGTGTGAAAAGCAGCGCGGAAAGTCAGAATTCATTGTCCCGTTTGGGATTTGTGGGTTTTTGATGGTTTGTCATCACAGCACCGCCTAGTGGCCCGGCATGCAAACTGCAGCATCTTTTGCAGGATTATGTAAAGAGTGCCGAGGAGGGGAATAAACCTTGCACGAGGGTCACACAGAAACCGACACGAATGTTTCGTTTCATGCAACCGCAACAACTTTTTACTGTTTCTTACTGCCTTGGTGCAGAAATGCCTTTACCGTTTCTCATTAGTAAACAAAATATAGTTTAACAATTGCAAGTTGAAATTGTATATTATGAATGCGATACATTATACATTCAATATTTGTTGATTGAAAGAGAGAGAAAATTCTATTTCAAAAGCACCAATGGCTGCCTTTTCTGACCACTGAGCAGCGGCACCTGTTCAGTCCCACCTCCTGTCAATCACAATGTTGTCCACAATCATTGGAAATTACACAGATTCTACCAAGAGGCGGCGGCGGCGGCGGCGGCGGCGGCGCCCGTTTGACGGACGTTTTCAAGGGTGCACCGACAGCCCCCTCACGTGAAGCCGAGGGGTAAACAGGCCGTCGCCGTGGCAACGGCAACCCGCCAGGACCGAAAACGCGACTCTCGGAAAATTAACAACGGCGGCTGCGAAATGCCAGCATCGAGCGGAGCGGCGGCGGCGGCAACAAAGTGGTAGTTGAGCGCGACGGGCAGCGGGCGAGGATGAAGGTGCTCTTAACTCGTCGTCCCCAAATGTCAAAGCTTTTATCCAACGGGCTTCGCTTCCGCCTCGGAGCGCCGACAAAGCTTCGGGAGCGCCGTCAAGCTTCCTTCCGGCGTGTGTTTGCGACGAGCACAATGTGTGAGATCCACGCAGCGCGGCGGAGGCGCTACATTGCCTCCGTTTTTAGCAGGTGGCTTCACACCTGAGGAGGAAGCGGCCGCAGATCACAATCTGTGCAGGGGAGCGACCCCCCACTTCTCCCCCCCCTTATTTGCTTGGCTGTGAATCTGCAACTGACAAGCAGATCATCTTTACCAACGTTAATACTGAAATGTAATAAAAAAAAAAACTTCCTTGACTTTCTTTCTTCAATATAAAGAGTTGAAGTAGAGAAACAAACGGCAAGGACAGAAGCACGGAGACGGACGACAGACTTTGCAAAACAATTCTCACCAAGGTCAAGCAAAGAACCAATGACAACACTGTGTGCAAGCTCAATCAATCAATCAATCAATCAATCAATCAATCACACGTCAACGTAGCGCAACAGAAAAATCTTTTAGAAAGTTGAAGGTCCACCATCACTTTGTTGTCATCCTCACTGCTTCTCCACAGGACCAAAACAGGAAGTAGCTCTGAGTCAAATCCCCAGGGCCAGCCGGGATAATCAGGTCCTCAACTGTATACACACACACACACACACACACACACACACACACACGGGTCTGAGAAGGTTGTGGGAACTAAGCTGCAGCTCCAGGAGGGGAGGAGCCGGGGGAGTAAACACACAGGAAGTGGAGAGCAAACACGGATTAAACATTTCGCACATTCGGAAGAGGACAAGAAGAAGAGGGTGGAGTCAACACCAGGCTAAGGGGTGTGGTCACCTCTCTTTGTGACATGTGGAGCTGTCACTTTCTCAGTCCGGGCCAGGACTGTTGCAGTGGTCCCAGACGTCAGCGCTGCCTCCTCTCTGTGGGAGCGAAGCGTCGCTGCATCCACCACCTCAAACAACCACTCCCCCTGCCCGCCACGCTAACCAATCACAGCGCTGCCTCCACGCAGTTTGTGGGCTCCTGTCAGGGAGACGCAGGCGACACCTGCCAACACTTGCCGACATCTGATCGGCCCTGAGAAAAATACACTTTACGTCTGTGTGTGTGTGTGTGTGTGTGTCAGAGTATGTGTTTGATGGGCCAGGCGACAACGCCAAGGGCCTGGCTGCTGTCATCGATAAGCTCGGCCACGCTGGAGGTGTTTAAATAAGCATCCAACGGTTTCTCATCCCACCGTCGCCCACGTCTGAGGGCCATCGACGGATCGCAACCCAATCAGACTGGACAGCCGTCTGGATCCATCCCATAGCGCCATGGCTACAAACAGGAGCTTGATGTAAAAAGAAAACCCAGAGCAGGAGATTCTCCTGGGGCAAAGAGTCAGACGGGGGGCGGGGGGGGGAAGAAGAAGAAGAAGAAGAAGAAGAAGAAGAAGAAGAAGAAGAGCGGCTGATAAAGATGCCAGCAGCAGCAGCTGTGAATCCAGCTGGACCATCATCCTGCATTCCGACGATGCAGAGGAGGCGGCGGCTTCCTGCCATCAACGCCATCTGGATGGTGAGTGAACAAGTGGGCAGCGGCGGGCCACAAACGCCTGGCCAATAGAGACGCAGACAAGCTTTGGAGGAGGAGCACGTGGTGATGATGATGATGATGATGATGATGTTGACAATGATGATGATGATAATGTTGTTGATGATGTTGTTGATGATGGTGATGCTGATGTTGACGTTGACGATGATGATGTTGACGATGATGATGATGACGATGATGAAGATGACGATCACGTTGATTCTGATGTTGATGATGATGATGATTATACAATGTCTTTGTCCGCCAGCTCAGAGTAAATTCGTTTTTCAAACGTCGACCTTCCCACCGTTCTTTTTCGAACATGATTTCTTCCGAGGGTTTTAACGGGAAGGCAACAGATGATTTGTGGGACTGATTCATTTCTCTAATCACCTGCTGAAAGGCTTTCCGAGGAGCGCAGGAAGCCTCCCACAGAGGCGCATGAGTGAAAGACTCCAACGGTTATTAATCACCAGTTCTCCCCACAGGATTCCAGTGTGGCAAGTCTCGCTAATAATGTTGAGGCGCCATACAGGCGGAGTTAATATCTGCGTGTTTGCCACTGCGGTGAGAGGAGGGGACGGGGGGGGGGGCAAAAAGCAAAGGAGCAGCGTGGAAGACACTGGGTTGCTCTCTGCCACTGCACAACAGCAGCTGTAATGTGGGCCAAATCTGTCCCCAAGGACAACACTGGATTAAACCACATCAATCAAATCAAACAAGTACACGCCTGCACGCACACACACACACACACACACACACACGCACACACACACACGCACACACACACAACTGCACTGCTGCTTCAGAGCCGCTGACCCTCCTTCCTGATTATCTAATAGAGGAATGACCAAGGCCAAGAAAGGATAGGCGTGTGTGTGTGTGTGTGTGTGTGTGTGTGTGTGTGCGTTAGCGAGAGAGAACAAATGAGATCTAAAAGAGGGAGAGAACAGAGGGAGACACGGAGAGGAAGTGGGGGAGCGGCGGGGGCGGGGGGGTCGCTCAATAATTCACCAGCTGCACCGCTTCACTTCCAACACAATCAAACCAGACCTGCACACAACACAGCGTGTGTTTCAGGGAGGCGGGGCTAAGGCCATGATGATGATGATGATGATTAGCGGAGTTGGTGCCGCGACATGGCCGTAAAAAAAAAATCTCACATCTGGGGACTCACATAGCTAATCAGCCTGCATACAAACAGATGGAGACGCACCAAGGGGGATGTGCACGTGTGCACGTGTGCTCGTATGTGCCTATGTAGTTACTACACACCCGTATTTGTCATGAGGGCCTTTGTAAACGTGTGTGAGTGAGTGAGTGAGTGACTCTGTGTGCGTGTACGTGTGTCTACTCATGCCATTGATGGCGACCGGCAGCGGCAGCAGCAGCAGCAGCAGCGGCAGCAGCGGCGGCGGCAGCAGCAGCGGCAGCAGCAGGCACCCCTGTTATGCAATCCTTGCTGACAGGCACATTCGCACGCCTCCACACATGCACACATATACTGTACACACACACACACACACACACACACACACACACACACACACACACACCTGTTGCTAAGAAGGTACCGCTCAGCTACCGCTTAAAAAAAATAACCCCCCTGCCGACTGCTAATTGTGTGTGTGTGTGTGTGTGTGTGTGTGTGTGTGTGTGATTATTATTTCTTTTTTATAACTAATGCTTTACATAAAGGTCCCACTCAACTCCACTGAAACCTCTCCTGCAAAGACTCCAGGAAAGATTTTGAATCTCAGCTCTTCTCTTGGCTGCTTCCTCTTTGTCGCTGCTGTGTTTTGTGAATCTCTGCCCATCGTTGTGTCTTTACGTAACCTCCCACACGCTGGTGGATGCTGCTGCTGCTGCTGCTGCTGCTGCTGCTGCTGCTGCTGCTGCTCCTGCAACGCAGTGCATGAGCCCACTGGAGCGCAGTACCCGGATGCACCAGTGGGGGCAACGCTGTGGGAAAGCGCTATCCAGAAGTGTGGGAGGGGAATTCCTTCACACAGCAGCAGCAGCGTTGAATGACGGCGTGCACGGAGACTGCCACCTCCCCCGCCCCTCTTTGACTCAGCAGCTCCTCGTCAGCACCTCTGCTTTTCTTCTCCTGCGCTTTTTTTTTTAGGTCAGGATGTCGGGCGCCGAAAGTAAAACATTTACGTTTTTTTTTTTGTTTTTTTTTCAATAAAACCGATCGATTCAGCTTTTGACGTTTCCACACGGCGCTCCTAAAGTAGACTGCAACATTCATGAGGACAGGTTTTGAATGAATATTTCTGATGAAGAGACAAGAAGACCGTCTTTTTCTTCTCCTGCGGCTGAGAGACGATAACATCCATCAATGCTACCCTGTGCTAAGTCGTGCTGAATATTGTGCAGAATTCTGTGAATAATGAACAATAAGGGGAAATGAGGGTAAAGTTGAAGCTCACGGAAGAACAAAACATGCCTTGTTTTGTTTTTTTTTGCTCTTTTTATCAACTTGCGTGAATTTTGATGCCATTGAAGCGATGAACTTTAGAATCCACGCGTGACAGCGGTTCTCCCTCCCACCATAAACAAGCGGGTTTAGCCCCGAGGAGAGGAGGCCGCAACAAAACTTCAGCCTGGAAAGTCAACTCGACTTTATTGTCAACCACGGCCTACAGTTCGTGCTGGACAGAGGACATGAATGACATTCCAGTCCTCTCAGGCCCACGGTGCAACAGGCAAAAAGAAGAGCAACAAACAGACAAGGCAGGGAGCAACGCGGTTGCTATCAATAAATCAGACTGTCAGCTAAACTCAGCTATAAAAACTTCTCAAATCAAAAGTTGTTAGCCAGAAAACCCACAAGCCCTCCAGTAGTGGGTTCACTCTGCTCGTATTTCAGCGAAGGAAAACGAGTTTGTCTCAATGGGCTCAATTAGCCTTCAACCTCTCCACACATGTGGAGAGAGCCAGCCAGCCAGCCAGCCAGCCAGTGGAGGAGCTAAGTGGACGGTATGGAGGAACATGGGTAAGTGGTCATCCATCAGCGGCAGCTCAGACTGTTAGCCGCGGCCGCCATTAGCTCGAGGAGCAGGAGGAGAAAAAAAGCAGCGCCAAAACGCAGAGCTGAAGCAGCTTTAGATAAGTGCACTCAAATCAGCCCTATTGTGATGTCACAAAGGGCAGTACGACACGCTCAGGCTAGTGAGCATTAAGGATGGCGAGCGGCTCGTGACGCTGTCGCCACTTTCTTCTCCCGCTGTAGCGGTAGGTGATTATTTCCTCGCCGCCGCCGCCGCCGGCTCTCGGCACATCTTCATCCTTAATGCCGTCGCTCGTCTTCCTCGCCGGCACTTACACGCCAGGTGAGATCACATTAAGCCGCTGCAGCAGCAGAGTGAGGGCATTCCCCAGGCCACGCTAATGCACGGAGCAACGCAGGGGCGTAGCGGGGTTAGCGGTTAGCGCTATACTCATTTGTAGCAGGTTTTCCATCAACTGCTGCGGAACGAGAGCAGAAAAGCTGCGCAGACGAAGCAGGCTGAGACCTGAGAGCAAAGCCTTCAATTCCAGTTCTCCTTTGCTGTTTTTTTTTTCAACCGCTGGTCCGACTTGAGCTGCGAGCAGCACCAATAACAGCACCAGCTCAATAAGCACAGAACATTACAGACTGCGCTAGTGCTCCCCCGCTGGATGTGCGGGCCACTTTCATGAAATAAATAAAGAACAACGGCTGCTGGAGCCGTCGATCGTGGAGCAGAAACCTCCGGCTTGAAATGAATAAAAACACACAAACTGCTTTCAATCCCGTCCACGGCCAGCAGGGACGACGCCGCGCCGCCGGAGGGGGGAGGACCGACGCAATCGGCCAATTAGAGCCTCGCCGAGGATGATGTCACTCATCGGTGCTTATTGCCAGGCGGGGGGGCTGCGGGCGGCAGGGGGCGACCCGGGAGCAAAGGAGGCGGGTGAACCAGCTCGGCTCGGCGCGGCTCGGCTCGGCTCCACTCCCTTCATGTTTGGCTTGAGAGTGGTTGCAAAAATAAATTTAAAAAAACCACCGTCCACATTGGCCCCGCCCACACCGCCGAGGGAATCCGTCAGTGTGAGAGTGACGAGTGGTGACTGTGTGACGAGGGAGGACGACGCAGCGCGCCGTCGTTCAGGAGACTTTCCAAGACCACCACGCAACAGCAATCTGTCAGCCTCGCCGGCTCACGCACGCCAGCTCTTCTGTTGCACCGCCCTGACGGCTACCGGTGGGAAGAGGTCAGAGGTCAGAGGTCACCGTGCAACTATCTGCACAACAATTCCCTCCCTGATCGGTGCGGCCAATCAGTCGCCGCTGCCGTTAACAAGAGTGGCCACAAGCGTACACACACACACACACACACACACACACACACACACACACACACACACACACACACACACACACACACACACCTGCAGCACATGTGCGGCACATTAGCGAAGACCCACGGCAGCACGTTTTTCCATCCTGATGGCCGGATTCCAGTCGATGGCCCGCGGCTCCGCATGACATTTCACGTTGCACTTACACATGCACGCACGCAGAGTGCTTTGCGGCGGCGCAGCCGTAACACACACCCACACACACACACACACACAGGCATGTACACACACCCGGGGGCTGTGTTTCTAACACACAAGTCAAGAGGGACGGAGACAGACGCAGAAAAAGGCCGCATGACTTGTCAGCAAACATGTGGAACCACAAACATAGGAAGATCGTCAGACTCAGACTCACACACACACGCGCACACACACCGATTATCCACCGTGGGAAGCTCTTGTCACCCAGTGCAACTCAGCCAGTGTGCAACACTGAGGTTCCCTGTCAACGAGACGACCGCCTCTCCTTTATTAACTGCTGGTTTTAATATGCGGCCCTGCTGCGACAGGTGGCTCTTCACGATGTGCGCAGGGACGCAGGAACAAAAAAAAAAAAAAGAATTAAAAAAAAGAATTAAAAAACGGAGAAGCAGCGAGAGAAAAAGCGGCTGTGTCCTGAAGTAGTTTGCTAGCAGAGGAAAGTTGTTCAAGTGGCCGCTGAGCCGTCGCTGTTTACAAGCTCGCCGGAGCTGCGCGCTTCTCACGGTGGAAGCTGATTGGTCGCGGCAAACTGTACAGCGGCTGCAAAAGATGCAGAAAGATTTGAAAAGTGACGGCCGGGAAAATAGCAAGAAATGGAAAAAAAACAATTCTAATGTAATGTGAAAGAAAAAGAGGAAAACACAAAAGTGAAGATGGAAAAAAGATTTCCTAACAATGAGGTTTGTTGTTTCATTCAAACACAATAATCTACATGCAACTGAATTCAGGTATATTTGTTATTAAATGACGAAATGGAAAGCGCTGCATGATCTTGCTGCTTATTTAGCGGATTTCAAAGGCAAACTTTGTCTGTCGGCATCTTCACACTGCAATGGACGGCCGTCTCACCCTGGAACTTTTCTGGACGCCGGCAGCGGCGCAGTTTCTGTGTTTTCTTCCTCTTCCTCTTCCTCTCGCTCCTCACTCACTTTAAGCGATTCAAGAAGGGGAGGGGAAAAAAAATAAGAGCGGCACCGACGAACTCAGCGACACCGACGTGAGGTAATTAACTGAGTGTTTAGTATGCAGGCCGAGCAGCGGTGCGCGTGGGCATGCATGCATGTGCGTGCAGGGCTGCGTATCAAGAGGAGGGGGGAGGAGCTTCCAGCTGTCCAGTGGGGCTCTTGCCATGAAACCAACGGCTTGAAAAATAAAAGAAACAATGGCATCATCGAATGCTTTGCTCCGTCCAAAACCATGCTTGTTGGACTCTGGCTTTTATTAAAAAAAACTTTATTGCTCGGACAAAAAAAAAAAAAAAAGTAGCATTCAATTTTAAGCAGAGCAAAAGAGGTCAAAACAAGCCTGCACCGCCTGCAGGCGGCAAGGCTGCTGGAGTTCACCTGCGTGTTGTCACACACACACAAACACTTTCCGTGCGCGCCGGGGTAAACAAATTCATCAGGTTTGTTTTAAAAAGCCACTAAACAACAGCCTGGGGGGGTAACGTCTGTACAAACATTAGCAGAGAGCAGGTAGCCAGCATCACTTGCGAGGCCAATCAATCACCTGACTCGTTAAAGGGCGGTTCCTCAGACTTTGTTGTTTTGAATGAGTTGCTCATGTTCTGATTGTTGGGGAAAGCCGGCCGTACGAAACCAAACAGCGAAAAGAGGAAGACGGAGCTTCGCGGTGCTTCCCGCCACTGCGTCTGCGATTTCTTGGTTCTTTCCCCCCCACAATCCTGCACTTCCTCCTCAACTTCCTGCCGACTCGTCATCCAATCGGGAGCGTTTGCCGCACTCATCGGGTGTCCGTGTCTCCACCGGCAGAGCCAGCGGAGGCTCCTGCAAGGCTGTGACACAGAAGCACTCGCAGCCCCCCCCCCCCCCCACTGGTGCTGCACCAGGAGGAGCAGGTGAAGGGAAGACCTTTCTGTTTTCAGTAGCTCCTGGTACAGTAGCTCACATCCAACCGTGGCCCAAGGCCAGAGAGAGGGAGAGGAAGTGAGTGAGTGCAATTCAATGATGAGGAAGAGCAGAGCGCAGCTATTGGAGGAAAGCAGAGAAGGTGAGAGTTTCTCCCAAGATGCAACAGGTCGTGTTTGGGCAGAATTTCCTTTTTTTCCCCCAGTTTGTCCCAGTGAGCGTCGACCTTTCGACCTTTCCTTCCTCCGTCCTGAACCCATTTCACTGCGGGCCCGAACATCAGGCACGGCTTCAGTTCACTTTCTCACCCTGAACCCGATCTCGGTGGTTTCAACTCTCCTTCTAAAAGCTGTGAAACAGGCAGAGTCTCGGGGTTAATTGCTCATCGAATATCTGTGAGGTGAGAGCGAGGAGTCGCTGCAGGCTCAGTCTGACTGGGAGAAAGTGACTGGGAGAAAGAAAGTGACTGGGAGTCATTTTGGAGCTTTCTCTGCGAGCTCAGACGCAGGACTTAGCTGGCGGAGGTCCAGACGACGCACCGCAGCCGTCCTCTGGAGGAGGAAAGGGGAATTTAAACTATTCAACCAACAGTCAAACAACACCACTTTCACGCAGCCACTTTCAAATCGTTGCGTGTTTGTTCAGGCAGATGACTGAAATAATGGCAACGCTAACAACGAGCGAGCCGACAACAAAAGAAACAAGATTTCCATCCGTGTTTCGTCTGTGATTAGCGTGAGCCAGTCCGTCCCGAGCACACGGAGGGGGAAACAGCGCCTCCTCTGGTCCGCCGTGACTTCCGTCCGTTCTGCTCTGGAGTGACGGACGCGGGGGCCTGATTGGCCGATAATGGCGGGGCCACTTATGCCAGAGGCACTTTGTAAAAGTGAGGTCTGCCACTCCAGGAGGGATATTTAAAGAAAGCGAAAGGAGACGGACACGGAGCTGCGTTACTGTAGCAACCGCAGGCCGCTGTTTGAACCTCGCCAGCGCAGCCGTTCAGCTGTGGAGAGTCGCCCATTGAGGCTCCTCCAAAAAAAAGGCAGCTGAATATTCAGCAACTTTTCAAAAAGAAGAACATAGATGAGAACGTGTTTGATTGTGCGGCAATAAATGAAGTCAGGTACGACGGCGCCACCTGACTAAAGGGAGAAGAAGAGCAAATCAAAAGCGGCGTTGGCGCAGAGAATTTTCTATTTGATTTTTTATTTATTTTTTTTTATTTTTTATCAAAATGAGACTTTTTTTTTTTGCTATTTTTTTTCAAAAATTCTTAGAAATAGCAGCATCGAAACAACCGATGGGAAATCCTCCTCGAACGCACCCCTAGAGGCTCGAACGTGAATCTCTCGTCAGTGGGCAGGGCTACTGAGCAGCCAATCAGCATCCGTGCAGGGGAAGGAGGCGGAGTTGCAGCCAGGGGTTGAAAAAAAAAAAACCCAATGAGGAAGAGCAGCGCGGCGGCGTGTCGACGCTGCAAAGTTGCACCGCTGGGCGAGAAAGAAAGTGAAGCAAAGATGGAAAAGATTTCCTCTCTCGTGGCTCGACGCCTCACAAACATCCTCCGGGTGCTCTCCTCAAGACGGAGGCGTGGCGTGAAGCCCAGGGTCTCCTGAGTGGCTCCAGGGGACTGAACTGAAGAACAACACAGGAGCCCCAAGTTGAATGATAATAAGTGAGAATAAAAGCAAAGCCGAGCCAAATCAGAAAATAGATCCGCCCGCGACGTGACTGACGTGACGGTCGTGCATTCGCTTCTCCTCCCTCCCCCCCCCCCCGTCCTCTTCCTCCTCCTCCTCCTCCTCCTCCTCCTCCTCCCCTCCAAAAGCAGCTATTTTCTGACACGTGTTGATTGCCAAGACTCGCCGCCCAGCGCGATTGTTGGAGCCGGCCGACTGACAGGCCTCCATCTGCTGCATCTCGCCGGGCTTTCTGCTCGCTGAAAAGCCACTTTTCTGTCTCCATCTCCGTCTCTGTCTCTCTCCCTCTCTCTCTCTCTCTCCCTCTCTCTCTCTCTCCCCGGCCCGGAGTTTACAAAAGAAAAGCGGAAGCTGAGACTGAGAGAGAGAGAGAGAGAGAGTGTGGGGTGAGTGAGTGAGTGAGTGAAACGTGTGATTTCAATTCAGCCGGCGTGACGGCTGAATAAAGGAGAAGGTGCGGAGGAGAGAGAGAGAAAGAGAGAGAGAGCGTGCGGGCGAGCGAGCGAGGAGGAGGGGCTGAATCTTTGTGTCCGAGACGTAAAAAATAAAATACTTTTTTTTTTTAATCCACGTCGGTGTTTTTCCTTGCAAAACATGTTGCTGGACGCTGCTGCATCAGACAGTGATCTGAAGGACCGCTCCTTTCAAAATAAAACATCTTCTGAGGGTGTGGAGAGTAAAGTTGGAAAGTTCAACCGGACCAATCAGCTTCCACAGCCAGAGTCTAGAGCTCCGCAGAGTTAGAGACTGGGAATGGGAAAATGTGGAAAGAAAGCAACATCAGGTGGCACCAATCAGAATCTAGAGGGCGGAGCTGCAACCGGTCGGATCAGAACCGGACGGCTGTTTTCTTCCATTTCAAAAACTCCAGATGAGAAATGAACGAGCAGGACCTACCTGAGCAGAGGAGGCCGAGCGGTGAGGTGGATGGAGTGGGCGGAGCCTGCTGCAGTGTGGGGGGGGGGGTGGAGCCTGCCGCTCAGTCAGACCAGAGTGAGGCGGTCCGGACCTCTGCGCTGGCTGGAGGGAAGCCTTCCGAGCCGTCCGACCACGTCTGACTGTCCGTCGGCCGCAGGCGGCGTCAACATTCCCTGCGAGCCGCAGAGGGAAGGCAGTGTTAGCGCCACCCACAGGAGAAACCGCTTGGCGTCGGCTTCCACGCACTCATGCTGCCGTTTTTTTTTTTGTTTGTTCTACTCGCGACAGCGACGAGCTGCTGTGGGTCACTGAACGCAAAAGAGAAAAAGCTCCCCGTGAAAATGTTTTCCCACTGTAATGGAGTTCTGCCAGTGAACTCGGAGGAAGTGAGGAAAGTCCATCGACCTCTTCGGTACCGTTCCAAGTCAAGGCGTGCCCAAGTACGCCCATCCTGGCAATTCAGCCCTTGGTGATGATGTCACAAAGGGCACTATTGATCAGTTGGTTCTCCCTTTGATTGGAGATGCCATTGGATTTGCTTTATGAATAAAAAATTGATTGTTTGATTGATTGATTGAAAATATCCACGTTAGTGACATTGTGAGACAGCCTGGTGGAAGGTCCAACAAAGCAATAAATAATGATGAAGATCATAATGCGTTTCAGCAGTAGAGCTGTAAACACAGGGCTCAGTGTGCGGCCGAGCTCCAGAGGTTTCACTGCAGTCTGAGCAGTGCCTCTCTCCCCGGCGTCGCCTGGACCAGGAGGTCCAGGTCCAACTGACTCTTCAGCTACTGCTCCCCCATTCAGTCAGAGCCCACCAGTGTGCTGTGATGTGCTGTGCTGTGCTGCGCACGCCATGCGTCTCTCCTCTCAGTTACAGTAACTGCGCCCCCCCGGCTCTCGGCGGGGTCGCGGCAGGGGGAACCGACACGGTAGAACCCGGAGACAAGGCAGCGTCTTCATGGCTGGGCTCAGGGAAAGCGGGTCATGTGATCAGGTGACGAGCAGCCCCCGGGTCACAAACGGAAACTGACTGCTTCTTCTTATTCCTCTACTTCTCCTTTATTTGTTTTCAAGCCAGTTGACACAGTTGGCAAACACACGGGCGTAGGAAGGCGGCGCTTCGGCAGAGCAAACAGCGTGTTTGGGTGAACGCACCAGCGGCTGGCAAGTCACCACTGGAGGAAGGACTGGAAACACGGCCCCAGAGGGAAATATTGACCGTACACATCGAGCGAATCCTGCTTTTTTTTTTTGTTGTGAGTCGTTGGTGGCGGAAAGAAAAAGGAAACTTTTTCAGATCCCTTTAAGAAGGACCAACGGCTCGTCCAATCAAATTTAACGTCTTATCCCCGCCTCCCTCTGCCACCTGTGTGCATGCAGCATGTAGCATGTAGCATGTAGCAGATGGACGTTGCGCCCGACATGTCACAGCAAACATAAACAACCTACATATGTGTATCTTCTTTCACGACCTCTATTAAAAAAATTAAATTAAATTAAAAAAAAAGTCCACCAGTGCCGCCTACAGTGCAGAGTGCAAAGTGCAGCGTCTGCAGCGGCAAGGTCGCCTTCAAGGACGAATTAGGAGCCGGCGGCAGCCAAGACACGTGAGAGCGTCTGGTAAACAGCAGCCAGGGTCGGCCGCCCAGAGGAGGATGTGTGCACTGCGGCTTCTTCTTCTTATCATTATTGTTAGCATTAGCATTAGCATTAGCATAGTATTGACAACTGAATACGCACAGTCAACAAGCCTGACGTGCAGCCACGAGGCAAAAAAAAGAAAGAAAGAAAGATAAATCAACAAGCGAAAGATGTCGAGTGGAGATAAAAGAGGCGCCGAGGCGTCGATAAGACTCACACGGACACACACGTAGCACGTTAACCATTAACCTCATTGGCCAGGAGCCCATCGTCTGGATGTAGTGACCCTGCTTTGAAAAAAAGAAGAAGAAATCTTCAACTACACCCAGTAAAGTCATTACCAGTCATCCCACAGGAACAGCTGGGCTGTAAACCCACGCCTATCTGAGATTGCAGGCTCAGAATGGATGCGGACGGACGGACCGACTCAGCAGGCCCGGGATCAGGTGACCCTGCCTGTTACAAGCTGCATTATGTGCCCTGTGTGTAGCCCTGGAACCCTGACAGGCCTGCTCTTCTATTGGGTCTCCTGCCTATTGACACACACACACACACACACACACACACACACACACACACACACACACACACACACACACACACACACACACACACACACACACACACACACACTCAGTGTTTGGACACATGTGCATGTGTTCAAACACGTTGCGTCTGCAGACTGGAGCTGCCGCCACCAGACAGTTTCACCCGCCGCTTTTCTAAAGATTCTTTTTGTTCCTGCAAAATGTCAGAGGCTTTATTTCTCAACGCTTCTCCAGGATGTCAGCGGGTCTCTGCAGGCTCCCTCAGAGTTCCTGCGCACGCTCCTCGGTTCTGTCTCTGCGTGACGAGTGCAGGGGAGGGAGGGAGGGAGGGAGGGAGGGAGGAGAGCGCGAGAAGCAGAGGGGAACTAAATAATAATAATAATGATAATAATAATAATGATAATAATAATAAAATAAATAAATAAAAGGGGACCAGAAAAGGAAGGGAGCAGATGCACCAGAAGGCGAGCAGCCCTCAGAGGGGACTTCCTGTTTCAAAACTGGCTTCTCTTGGCAGTTCAGCCATTGGAACAGACCACACCAGCCAAGCTTTCTGTTTGGTTGGGGTTTTTTTTTTTTTTTTTTGCTTTTTGTTTTTATTTCGGTCTGATTTGAACTGAGTCACGACGTCTCGACGACGGAGGTCCAGGACGCCGCCGCCGCCGCAGCTCTGGGGGGGGGGGGGGGGTTTCGCTGCAAAATGCAACAACTAAACCCACGGAGGTCGGCTCAGGTGGACACAACAACAACAACAACGGAGGGGGGTGGGGGGTGGGGGGGGGAGGGGGTCGCTCTGGTTCGCATAGCAAACAGTTGCAGCTTTGTGCTGGCCAATCACAGGACTGCAAAAGCTTGAACATGAGAAACAAGACTGGATCTTCAAAGACCCAGTTTGAAGACTGCACACCGGGTGTTTTTACTGTCCTCCAATGTAAAACTGGGAGCCTCAACATTACTTAAGTGCTGCGGTTTTTTCATTGTGAAATTTAGGTTCTCTGGAAAAATGAATCGTTAACGCTGAATGGATTCATGGATAGTTTGCATCTCTGGTTCGTGACTGTGCAACGGTTCTTCATCCAGACGTACCTGGATATCTAACTGTGTCGTGGATGTATGTGACCTTGTGGGGGGTGGGGAGATATACATATTGTACAATATGCTTACAAATGTTACAATTGATATGTTTTGCAATAAAAAGGTTTGGTATAAAACAGCTATTCAACCTGCTGCGAGTGCCGTCGAGCTGCAGCCTTCGGAATTGTCCAAACCTTTTTCAGCGCAGCATGCGAGGAAATACGAGCACGCAACCGGCGGTTACGCAATTCGGCGCCGCCGCCGAAACGCACGGCTCGGCTATCAGTGTGGGTCAAAGTTCCACGCTGCGAAACGCAAACGGCAAAACGCACTTCCGCCTCCACCGACGATCATGCTTTACACTGCTGATAAGTCTGTCCGTCACACACACGCACACGCACGCACACGCACACACACACACACACACACAATGTGCACAATGCAACCATGAAGGCAGGTCGCAGATAGCAGATAACAGACACTCCGACACTGTTTAAACTGCGATAAGTGCAGACTGATGTACAGAGGTAGACCGTGACATCACACACACACACACACACACACACACACACACACACACACACACACACACACACACACACACACACACACACACACACACACACACACACACACACACACACACACACACACTAGACTGAGACGTGTGAGTTGTGCGCTTCCTCTGGGAGGAAGGTGCAAAAACGAGCATATTTTTAATTCCATAAAGTTTTTTATGAGATTATGATAACATCTGGTGAGGCAGAAACACCTCAAGCAGGAATTTATTGGCTCATACGTCAAACTGACTGCGCATAACGTTTCTTGTTGTTGTTGTTGTTGTTGTTTTCTTAACCCTGCTGCGAATGTCAGGAAACCTTTTAAACCAAGGTTGGGAATCAGCAGCCGAGTGTTTGGAAAGATGCGGCGAATCCAAAACCTGGACGAGCCTTCGCTCACGATCACTCTGTCAGGAAACAACCAATAAGATTTTAGGTGGTGGGGAAGCATCAGCTTGAGGCTTCTGATGCTAACTGCTCAGCAGCTAGCTTGAGCGAGGCCCGCTGGAAGCTCTCCAGACGGGAGCTTTGCAAGGCGGACGCTTCGTTAGCGCACCTCTACTCTCCATCCCTCCTTCCTGACACGTGCGTTCTCCGGGGCATCGCATCACAGCGCAGCAACGTCGCTGCGACACGTGACGGAGATGCCAGGGAGCAGCTTCTCCCCGCTGCGTGCAGGAAGAGAGCGAGAGGAGGGGATGGAAACCTCACAGTGGGGGGGGGGGGATGCATTACTTTTTTATTTGCGTAGGACTTTTGTACAAAGTTTCTCAATCAGCCCGACCAAAAATACCTGAGTAAGAAAACCCCCCCTGCGCTAAGGACTGCCGCTGCACATGGCAACCACAGGGAGTTACTCAGCAGAGCAGCCTTAGTCCCCGAGAATCAGGAAGCCTGCCTGTGATTGGCTGGCTGCGATCCCAGCACTGGGAGACAGGGAATAGGCTGGGAGGGAGGCCTAAGGAGAACACACACACACACACACACACGCGAGTGAAATCTTGTACACATCTTTCCTCTATTACCCAAAGCGATGCCTGCTGCCCACATACACAGAGCAAAAAAATGCTGCTTTTGATCCCTTTTCATGTCTTTTTTCAAATGTTAACCCACTTACTATAAATTCACAACACACACACACACACACACACACACACACACACACACACACACACACACACACACACACACACACACACACACACACACAACAAGCACGCCAAGTTCTGAACTTCAACATCTTGCAAAAAACAATCTGTGCGAGTGTGTCTGGCCTGACAAATGAACCCTCAGATGCTTCAAGAAGAAGAAGAAGAAGAAGAAGAAGAAACACAAAGAGGAAAACATATTGAGCAGCCAACCCAGTGGTCATGCAACCAGGGTTAGGGTTATTAGTCTACTTAGTAACAGTGGACACCTGTCCTCCTGTCAGAAGTTCCCAGTGTTGGTCAACCACTATCAACTATGTGATGATGTTGATATTAACTATCGGATGAAAAACCTTTGGATATTCTTTTGAAAAGAGAACTTTTTTTGTTGCTGTGGGGCTTCAGTACTCGTCCTGAGAAAGTCACCAGGGCGGCTGTGGCAGGTTCCCGCTGGCAGCACAGATGCTATCTCACGCCACACACACACACACACACACACACACACACACACACACACACACACACACACACACACACACACACACACACACACACACACACACACAGAGTGACCCACCAGCTGTCCCTGGAGATCCTGCACCATCGTCTGAAGGCCCAAGACTGAGAGGAGAAGATAGGGGAAGAGGACGGAGCAGCAGATGCTGCAGCTGACAAGTGCGTGTGAGTGTGAGTGTGAGTGTGTGTGTGTGCGTGTTTGTGTGTGTGTGCGTGGATCATTTCCAATAGCAGAGGGCCCAGCTATCCTTGCTTAACCTTCAGTGGAAGTTTGTCTGTGTGTGCATCTGTGCCTCCATGTGTAGAATATGATGTAACATTGCCCACAGGAGACTATTTATGATGATACTAACACTACTACCACTACTATTACCACCACTACTACTACTAATAATAATAATAATAATAATTATAAATAAATATAAATTACAAATATTCCATTCATAAATACATGGCTATTCAAGTTATTCGTTAACAATAAATAAATGTATATATGTATATATAAAATGTATAATATATACACACACATCTTATGTATTTATATACATATATATGTAAAAATATGTACTGTATATATACATGCATATAATCAAATAGCATTATTGGTTAAACATAATTAGAATAAATATAAATAATTATAATTCATTCAGGGGGGAAAAACAGGAGCAACTTTCTGAAGCGGTTTGTCTGAACTCAGGTCTCCCATCACTTTGGCTTACATCACTGTCTTGAGAGACACATGACGCACATGTTGAATTAATGGCTCGGCAAAACCAGTCGGGCTCCAGTCTGAGTTATCTAAATTCAACAAACCAACAACAGGCGGCAGGTCGAGCCCCAGGCGCTCGGCAGGACGGCGGCGGCGCAGGAGCCACGCCGGGGTTATGTAACCACAGGTCACGGGGTCAGAGCCGCCAGCGTGGCCACGCCCAGCCAGCCTGTTAGCATTCCACACTCTGCTACACACTGTCAATACTTGACGGGGCTGGTGATGTACGACGCTGCTGCTGCTGCTGCTGCTGCTGCTGCTGCTGCTGCAGCTGCTGCAGCTGCTGGAACCAGGCTGAAACCACCGCAGCTTCGGGAAAACTTTCCCTCATAGGAATTTTTGTTTTATTTAGCAGCAGTTTTTTAATGGATTTATAGATTTCTTTTAAACAGACGTGAGGTTATTTTTTGTTGTTGTTGTTTTTAAAGCAGATCTGCGTGAATTCTGGTGTGGACAAGAGGACGCGACTGTCTCTGCTTGTGCGGGAGACACTGCTTCAGCTCCGCTGTGAAGACGCATGGCTGCACATGGTCTAGCAGAGGCGACTCCCACTGGGCGGCCTGTGGAGTGAGTGTCACTTCTCTCAGTGAAACGACGCCTGCATCTGAGAGCAATAAAATCGTCAGGCTGCCTCACCAGCGGATTCGAAAACGTGAAGTTTTAAAGCTCCCACGTTACGAGTTATAAATTACAAGTTGAATCTGTCTCGCTGTCCTGTGAGCAAACTCCCAGAAGTCCATCCTTTCCCTCTTTTGCTTCCTCCACTCCTCCACCCCCCCCCCCCCCCCCCCCAAAAGTGTGAGTTAAAACATGTTGTTCTGCAAATCCGCCCTTTGTGATGTCACAGAGGCCACTGATTTCTACTCTTGGGTTAGTGACCACCGCTCTCAGCCTTGGTGTTGGCTCCGCCCTCTTGTTTGACCCCCTTGTTTTTGACGCCTTCCCAACATTTCCAACAAAGCATCAGCTTTAGCAGGAGGCTGTAAACAGAGGGCTAAATAAATACACAGTGCATGGGAAAGAGTTCCTGACAGTAAATGCACCATTTTTTTATTTATTTTTTTATTTTTTAGATTTAAAATTGAATACAACGAGTTGCTGCCACAGTTTAAACCAGGACAATTTTAAAGGGACATCCTGGCCTTTCTGGATAGCTAAGTAAAGAGATACTTGTCAAGAAAGAACATTCAAGTACACAGACACACACATGCAAGTAAGCACGGAAACACACACGCATGCACGCACACACACACACACACACACACACGCAGGAGTAGAGTGGATTGAAAGTCTTTGCAAGATGGAAGGAGTGAAAGTGGGGCAGGCCGTCCTGGCTTTAAAGGAATCACTACAGCTCCTTTGCCTTCACTTCAAACACACACAAAACTATGGCAACTTTTTGCTACACAAACGCACAACTGAGTCAGTGCGGTGGGCAACAATCAGTCCATTCTTGGGATGACGCAGCAGTGTCGAGAGAAGCTCAGCTTCTCAAGCTGCTCAACCTTGAGTGGTTGGACGGGGTCTCCTGGTGACTGCACATCAACACAGACGCGACCAACCACACAGCTCAACAACAACGACGACAACGACAACACCACAACGGGTCCTGTTACATCGCTGATGCAAACATTTCTGCATCTCAACCACTTTGCGTTGCAGCGCTGGTGGGAGTTGGCATAAAGAACACATTTAAGTACGTTACTTTTCAAGCAGCAGCACATTTAAAGTGGATCCCAGCGGCACCTTCCTGGCTTCTCGTGCCAGAACCAAGCAGACGCTCCAAATGCCAGCTTTCCTACACAGACATCCAGCTCGTGACCTTTTTTTCACAGAAAACAAACTCCCGAAAATATCTTGCAGAACTGGGATGACGGTTTGCTTTGGCAGTACTCTGGACCACAAACACGTTACCGGGTCAAACAGATCAATGTCTTTATTTAGCGATCAAACAACGGTGAGTCAACGGTCAACAGTTCCTCCTTCCACGCTCGACTCGGGCCCAGTTGATCTGTGGCATCCCGTACCATTTGGAAAAGCCATAATGGATAGATTTGCAATACAATCCAATCTGTGCATCATTGTGTTTCTCTCAAACTGTTGATATGACGAGCCGGGGCCCCCCTGGACAAAAGAACCCCTCTAGATGGCATTAGCCGAGCCACTCGTTCTTACAAACACATGAAACAAAGTGCAGCACACAAGCTTACTACTTTTTACGAGACCTTATTAGACTCTGCCTCCTATTTAAAAGATTACAAGTAAACAACAACAACAACAGTGCAAAGCCCACAAATCTCTCCCACTAAAGCCCAACCAAAGGGGACTGGGAAATAGTGCCATTGGTGGACTGCAGTCATGTGTTGCTCTTGGCAAAACTCTTGAAAATAGAAAAAACAAACAGCAAAACCTGCAAACAGAAACCGGCAAATCCTGCAGCTTCTTAGTGGCCTTGTGCAAGTGTTCCGAGAATCAGCTGAAGCCTGCTTTCTGGTCGCACCGACTCGGAGTTCCTCCACTTTACACCAGACTCTTCACGGTCTCTGAGCCGGAGGAACCGGGCCAGCTTTCCATCGATCGTTTGGGTGAAAGTGGACGCTCGTCGGTCCAAATGGCCGTTGGGTAAACAGTGAAAAGTTTGGATGGAACGGTGCACACGTTCACTTCCAAGAATAAAGGCAGCTAGGTCATGATGCAAGAGCAGCAGCGCATTCGTGTAAGTCAGCAAATTGCAACTGGGATATGGTGGAAGAATCGCTCGCCTTGCGCGCGGTGCAAAGCCTCTTTAAACGGACTCGTAGACTCTTTAATGAGTCCACCCTGGGGAACAACACCGCATAGGTGTCCAACGCCAAAGCTTTGTGCCCCCGTAGTGCCGATATCAGGACCTGTGACCTGGTCTTAGCAATCAGCTCCTGGTTGGCAGCATGGTTCTCATTAGGGAAGGGAGTAAATGAGTGGGAGCGATTAGAGGGCACACTGCAGATTTTAATCCGCCAGGAGAGCATTAGCAGATGTTAGCTGATGTTCTGTGTCGCAGAGGATCACAACATTCCCTCGCGCGCGTCAGAGTCAGTGTGATTTTAAAGGTTGTGGAGTTTGGATCTGTTGCGGCCCCCCTGAAGGGGTTTTCTGTGGGGGACGTCAATGGGGTTTCCTTCAGTGAACTAAAAAGGGGGCTGGAGGATAGTTTAGCTGCCTCCCATGCACAATATGATGCAAAAGTGTCATTTCAAATCATATCCAAAGAGAGTATCTGACTTTTAGTAAAAGTCACGTGAAGCCGGCAACTGCGGCCGCATAACCAGATTTGAGGGTCTTGCAGGCCTGCTGCAGAATGTCTCCACGGGTTTACACCAGCAGGCAGGAGCACTCAACACTTAGCACGCTTGTTAGTGCACCGCCGGCCCATCCATCAGACGTAATGCACACAGTAAAGTCATTGATCGGGTCTCTTGCAACGACGGCTCGCTGTGTTTTACCGTGGACTCCCAGTCGAGAGTGGGAGAGAACGCGGGCAGATCTTTAAACACCCGAGGAATCGTGTTGCGGTTAGAGGCGAAGGCAAGAATGAGAGGAGCTGAGAGGAGACCAAAACCACCTGACAACTGCAGGCTGCCTGTTCCCGTAAAGGAGAGCATTTGGTCCGATTAGTGCGTCTGTGAATCTGGCATTAGAGCGCCGTTCTTTTTTTCCTTACCACAGGTATTTCTCCTGCAAGCCCCTGCAATGCGTGTGTACGCTCAGCGTAAGCACAGCTGCAACAGAGCATGTGTGCGTGTTTGCCTGTTAATTAGTTGTCCACGCCCATGTAAATACCAGCTAAAAATGTCTGCACGTTATGCAAGTGGTGCGCGAGCCTTCGTGAGAGCGATGCGAAACACCACAGGAACACAACGATTGTGTGCTGCGCCACACGTCTTAGTAAACTGTTCTCCAGTCGCTGGGCCTCTCCTTCGCCAACAATCCTCACTTCCTTTCAAGGGAGGCTTCTCGCGCCAGTCCAAGAGCACCAGTGGGTTCTCTCTGGAGAGACTTTACGGAATACATACTGACAAAAATCCAAGCAGGGTGCAGCCAGGGGGAAAGGGAGACGGGTACACCCTCTAAAGAGGTGCTGATAGTGTAATTGGTGATGGACTCGCGGGGGCTTACGGGCAGTTGGGGAACATCCTGGTCGACCGTGTCTTATCTTCCGTCAGCAGTGTTTCAGCACACCTACCCGGCCGGTCACGGCCAAATGCCCTCCGTTCCACTTTCACGAGCTTACCGCATAGCTAAAGGAAGGGTCCAGAAATAATAACCGGCCAGTCGGGGCGTCCAGCCAGCCGGCCGGCCGGCCAGACACACAGGCAGCCGCGTCCAAAGAGCTCGTCAGCTGGCCAGCCCTCAGCACAGCATCCAGCCAAATAAGCGAGCCAGATGAGGGCTGATCCGCTGCCGCCTGTCCGAGCCATTCAGTCAAAAAGATGAACTGGCCCAATCCACAGACAGACAGACAGACAGACAGACAGACAGACAGACAGACAGACAGAAACTGCACCCCGTTGAGAAAAATGCTGTCAGCCTCGAGGACACGATTCTGACCTCATCAAAAAAAGACATTTCGGGTCTGTGTTTCAACCTGCCGCCCAGTGTCCCACAACCACGTGCGGATCCCATGCTCCTGGAATGCAGGATTTCATCACACGCGTGTCCCGAAAGAACAAACGAGATCAACAAAGCGCGAGTCACCCGTGGATGGACCGACACTTGGCATCGATGACCTGTCGAGTAGACTTTTAGCTGTGGAAGCAAAGCCGGGCCAAGAACAACGTTTGGTGCAGCAGGGTGGGTTTTGGTATTTGGGGGATTGTTTTCTATCACTGGCCATTTTCCTGTTTTTGAATTCCTCTCTCTAAGTACATATCCTCCTGGCCGAGGCGTTCATTGTTGATACCCAAACACACCCAGTTTGCAGCTGAGGATACCCGAGCGAGAGTGCTGGTTTAGAGAGGGGGGGGAGAAAAAAACAACCCAGGGGATGTCGAGAGTTTGGAGTTTATTTTAGACTGCGTGTGCATTCCTGTTGAATATTATTTATGAAACCGTCACACTTTGCCCTCCCCTGGACCTCTGCAAACATTAACTCGTGTCGCTCCAACACAAAGACGGGCGTGATGACACTTCCAGGTTTGCAGCTTCTGCATTTTAGATGCCCCTTAAAGTGGAGGTTCTGCCTCAGCAGCTTATTTTGGCCGGTATGCGGCCGGTGACGGACAAAGTGCATCTGTTCCCTCTACGAGAGGGGGAAGTACAGATGACACGGTGCAACGGCGCCGCACCTGCCTTCTGGAGTTTGCGGGATAAAAAGCGGGGGAGGCAGCGATCACAACACATCTCAGCGCTCCGATTAAGTTCTCCAGCGTCATCGAAATGGAGTCGGCTGTTAGGCGACGGTGCATTACAACAGCCGGCGGAAGACGCATCGCTTATGTCTGGGGGTTGCTGACGGAAGTCACTACACATTTGTGCTTCTATATATGTGCGTGACCCAAATTCCCTCCTCCTTTCATCTCGCGTCTCCATCGCTATCTGTCTGGACCGGCTCCCAGGTTGTCAGCTTATCCCCGTCCCAGGCCCGGAGCTCTGCGGGAGCAGAGGCGAGGCTGCAGGAGCTGTCGGACTGCCAGTCACTGTCAGCTCCCTCACTGTAATCCTGCACTGCCTCCGATAAGAACAAGGGAGGCGCGGAGCGGAGGCAGAGAGGAGAGGAAAGGGGGACAGGAAGTGCAGAGGAGCACGGCTGCTGCTTCGTCCCCCCACCCCCACCCTCCGCAAAAAACAAATAAATAAATAAGCACTTGTAGAAACACACAGGGACACGCCAGCCAGACGACCAAGTGTTGGGCGTGCTGTAAACAGAGGGCTAAGTACGCTGCTTGTGTTCTGGACAAATATTGGTGCAATTCCTGCTCCACTGGAGTTGGGGGGTGAAGCATAAAGACCTAAAAGCAGAGATAACGTGAGACCTTTCAAGCGGCCCATCGCTCTCTCAGCCGGGCCTTTTTTCTGGCTGTATGATCAAATATGAATCAAGGCCGAGAGATCAAAGGTGCAGCCGAGTGGATCCTCTCTTGCCTGATGATGACTTATATGTGCCGTAGCATTTGATGTGTATCTTTCCGTGGCACTTTAAGGGGGTTCGCTCTGATGATTTTTAGCCTCCCTGAAGGAACTCCAATTTGTCATGTTAAAGTCTTCTTATCCACACACACACACACACACACACACACACACACACACACACACACACACACACACACACACACACACACACACACACACACACACACACACACACACACACACACACACGTCATTATCGGGCAGAAAGCCTTTTGCTTTGGCTGCGACCGGCCTCCACATATCGACAACTGCACGTCTTGTACGCCGCAGAGCCCAGACTGCCTTCCCCACCTGCACACGCAGTCAGTCAACCGTGCCGACGCCCATCGACCCGGCGGCCTCCCTCCCCCGCCCCCCTGACAGTTCCGGGGGAAAGTCTCAGACCCTCTTTCACCTCTTTAGTGTTTTCTCTCTCTACTGAACCCTTATTAAAAACCTCCTCCAGAATTAGACTTTAAATATAGCACCTCGCGTCTTATATTACACAAGAGTCTAAATATGATGAGAAAGGATCTCATTTCCAAAAGAAACACACACCATCCAGCGGGAGACTCAGCATCCCACTCGCCCAGAGGGGTCATGCGGCTTTGGTGGCCTCCAAAGTGGCAGCAAAGCAGAGATGTCACATCCGTCTGAGTCAGTGAGCGCTCGCGTGACACAGCAACTCAACTCAACTCAACTGACACGAGAAACAATGCTGCAAACCATACTCGGCCTGGCGGCTCTCGTGCAGCTTGCCCACATATGAACCAGGCTTTATGCAAAGACTATGTAGCGGAATAAACGCTCTGTATCCATGCAAATGACAAATGTGGCAAACTCCGCCGTATTCACCAGCAGTAGCAGCAGCAGTAGCAGCAGCAGTAGCAGCAGTTAGCGTCAGACACTGAGCTACACAGAGCGTAGAGATGTGTTCACTTGCTGCTACGATAGTGCAAATACAGCTTCTCTTTATGATTGCGCTACGTGGCCGCAGGAAGGAGCAGAGGCAAACAAAGGCAGCAGCAGAAGAGCGGAGAGGTTGGATTTCAGGAATTACTGTCAACTGGCCAAGTTGTAATTATTCCTGTAGCTCAGCTGGCACCGGCGGTGAGGAGCGCTGTGCCGAGCCCAAGACAAGGTCACATTAATCTAACGCAGCTCGTCGCTCGCGTCAGCTGATGGTTTCACAACGTGCGACTAATCTTTGCGTTAGCCGCGTTTCCAAACAGACCGGAAAAAACTGTGACAATGTTTGTTATTTCTGTCCATTTTCTGACGCGACATTCTTGGAAACGAAGAACTGATAGGAATCAGTGACGGTCGGCTGCTCAGGCCTCATTCTCCTGACCCTGGCCGGCCACCTCTGCACCTGCGTTGTTGGCCGTCGAAGGTCAACTTATTACTTGAATGAGACAGAGACACGATTGTAGCGGCAAAGGCCGCAGACGCGGTTCAATCCCAGTGACTCAGGCCACAGAGTTTCACAGAGTGAGAAAGCAGCTATAGGAAGTCACACGTTCAATTACAGACTCTCAATTATGTCTTTTTTTTTTTTTTCTCCCTCTCTTACTGTAGCGCACACGCACTGAGATTGCAGAGTGCTTTCAACGGATCGCAGACTCAGACGGCAGACAAAGAAATAGCTCCTTTACATGAAGTCATAACGTCGGGCATTATCACAAATGCCGGAAAACTCTTTCACACAAGACGCACACTCAGGCACATACGCACAAAGCCTTCTCACATACAGTTGCCTGTGCTGATGAACAGAGAGAAGGATGAAAGGGGAAGTTGAAAAGGTCTGCGTGCCGCTCAATGGTTCAACCGGTCGACTCCAACTCTTGATCTCATCACGCCTACACCCATCACGCCTTGGATCATTTTCTCTCTCTCTCTCTCTCACACACACACACAGTCTGAGCGTTTCCTTTCTTTTGTTTGCGTCCAACTTCAATACGACCCACATCTTCTGCTACATCTTTTTCCCCCCCGCCTTCCTTCCATCTGAGTTGTGTAAGCTCCCTTTCAGAATGAGTCAACCCTTGGCCCACCGGGTCAGGGGCCGAGTTCAGCCAACGTACGGCATGAATCGCGACGGTGATCTCTCATGGAAAGGATTTTGTGCAACTGGTAAGACACATTAGCCAAAGGTCTGAGGAGTTGAGGGAGCACCAGGAGACCACAGCTGGGTTTCCGTCTCTCTGAACACTGACGGAAACAAACGGCAACGCTGGATTTTGCACGACAGAATTCAATGCCAGCTCGCCAGTTGGTTGTTGACTGCTGCAATACAGTGGCAGTGTGTTGCTTATACCGCCACCTACAGATAAAACTCGTACTGTTCATCTGCTTCCAACCACTTATTTCCTATCCCAATTTCAACTTGCTGGACCACTCATCCCATATTTTATTCCAAAGGGATAAATTACAACAAGATGTGGATGAGCTCTGATTCAGGGAGGGTTTTTTTTTCTGTGATGATGATGATGATGATGATGATGATTTGTGTTTACCCTTCAGTACACCCTGGCACAAAAACGCGAACACCTGTTTCAGCTCCCAGTGGCTGCATTTGGCCTGGGGAACACGTCCAATCATTCACCCTGCCTGTATCTGCAGGTTGGAGCAGAGAACCGTTTCTCTCACTTATTCATTCAGCCGTGAAAACCTCCGCCCAATCATTACATGGAAATCTCACACACACGCACGCACACACTTTTCTCTCTTCTGCTTCACCCCTGGCAACAAATTCCAGAGACAGACTACGCTCTTGCCCCATAGTCTGGAGGAAGTGTGTATCACCGTGTGTGTCAGCGATACACACAGTGCACACGACTCACTACAAACGGCAAATGAGTCAAACCCATTCAAATGGCTCACAATCAAGGCACGCCGGCTCCTAATTGGCGCACGTTGCCGTCTGAAAACGAGTGGCATTTGCGGTCAATCGCCTTTAGTAAGACAGTGTGTGTGTGTGTAGTGTGTGTGTGCACGTGAGAGTGACTTAAGCCAATCTGATGTGGCACTCCGCTGATCAATAAGCCATTAAAGTGGCTTTCCTTCTTTCTCGGCCTCTCACCTGAAGACCTGGTGGTGGCGCAATAAACTCGGGGGGGCCATGACCCTCGACCAGCGTTGTCAATCTGACGGACTTGAACCTGACTTCCAACAGCCCTGTGCCAAGCTGCCGGCTTTGGAGCGTCTGTCGCTTTAAATGCCGCATCTCACCCCGCCCCTCTCTTCCACAGGGTGTGGAAGTACACACAAGTACAGCTTCACACTTCCATGGCAACTCCTGAGGGCGCAACCTGTAAGGAACAGACCTGGCGAGGAAAACAGGCCGGATGCAGCCATATGTCTGAGGCAGTCGGGCGCTTTGATGAAGTTTAGGGGGCGATTAGAGCTGCTGCTCCTGCTGCTACTGAGAGAGAAGCTTGTCGAGCGGCGCACCAAGAGATGAAAGCAGTTTGTCCCATCTTCAGGGAGGCTCATCTGACTGCTTATGGTTGGCAACGAAGATAAACCGCGCGGGGTAAAAAGTCAGCAAATGTACTTCCATTTGCTCACCGCCACTGGCCAGAATAGCACCAGTACGTAGAAATATCACAAAAGCACTCAAGAGTGGGTTCCTGGACCGACCTGTGTGATTCACACTCTGGGGTCTCGAGCTCTACCTTGGAGAACAAACCTGTCAGCCATCATAAAGACATTCACTCACATTCTGCTCGTCTTTATGGCCAGACACAATACAAAGGTATTGGAGACAGTCAACACTTGGACTCTTTCTTAAGCAGACAAAAGCTAACCTGACGTGACTGAGCTGACAGTGGAGATGTCAGACCTCAGACAGAAGCTAAACTTCTTGTTAGGGGAGTCACAAGTCAAGTATAAACAGCTTCCTTATTCCGGTAACCAGG